>NC_083361.1:9380000-9497500 GCF_030254825.1 Meriones unguiculatus
GAAGTATAGGTAAGAATTGTGTTTGTCAGTCTGTATTTATGCTGTGTGAGTCAAAAAAATTAAAAACAGGGTTTCACTGTGGAGCCTTGCCTGGCCTGGAATCACTATGTAGACAATGCTGACCTCAAACTCGGAGAGAGCCACCCGCCTTTGCTTCCCAGGTGCTGGGATTAAAGGCATGCATCATGATGTCTGGCATGCGATATGATTTTTTTTTCATCTATTTTATTTGTAAATTTAGAAAAACAGATAGACATGTCAAGCTGGCCACATTTGATACATCAATTGGAAAGCCTAATTTTAAGACATGCCTGAAAAGAAACAAATACAGTACACACGTGTGATGCTTATATATTTGCTACTAATTTACACCAAAATAAAGACTTACTGAATTAAATGCCTACATCTAAAAAGTACAAATACATAAAAATTCATGGGAACACAACAGTGTGATAGGAAGCCTTAGAGACGAAGAAGGAAGAGCTTGCAAGCTTCATTGTTTAAATCCCCTCAGCTTGCTTAAAAAATGCATGCAAAATTAAAAGTCAAGGAAAATTTAGAAGAAACAATTACAAGATGAGTATAAGATAAAGGATTAAAATCTTTGAAGTATGGAGGGAAATTATAAGGGAAAAAAGTTCAAAAGAGAATCAGATAATGGTCATAAACTGGTAATTCACCAGAATAAGAACACATTACAGTAAAATATATATGTATACTAAATAGATGATAGATAGATAGATGATAGGGTGATAGACGATAGACAGGTAGATAAATACATAGATAGTTACATACATTCATACACATATAGCTGATATATAGGCACAAAGATAATATGTAGATAGATAGATGATGGATAATAGGTAGATACATAAAAATAGAGGATTGAAATGGTAGATGATACATTAATAACTAATAGATGATAGAAACATAAATGTATAATAGATGATTGATAGGTAGCTTACACATAGGTGATAGAAAGATGAACAGATCAGTAGGTAGTAGATAAGACATAGAGGTAGATAGGAAACAAATGAATAACAAGTAGATAATGATAAATAGCTAGGTATCAAGGAGGAACACAGACTATTGTTACATGAAGAGACACATATACTCGCACATATAGATGCATAGATGATATACATATTTAAGCTTAAGAAATAAATGCAATGAGACATTTGCTGTGTTAGCTGATATTTAGATACTAGTAGACTGTAAGAAGGGGGTGCTGTCATAATTTGTGTGAGGGTGGTGGCAAAAGGGAAATAATTTGACATAATGTGCCCAAAGAGCAATTTGGCAGCAGGTATTCAAATCTTTAAATGTGCTCTCTTTAACCTGGCAATTCCATTTCTAGCAATTAAACCTAAGGAAATAATTAAGAATGTGTACAAAGATTTGACTGAAATGATGTTCATCAAAGTATCATTTATAAAAAGTACACTTAGATTGCCTTTCTTCCTTCTCTGCTGCCAAGGCAAAGGGGAGCAGGAGGTGGGGAGAATCAGAGATTCGGAAGGAGAAAATTAAGCAGGATGCCTCCCAAGGATAACTACATCAGAAACGAGAGCTCTGTGCGATTAGGATGTCTTGAGATGCCCTTTAGCAGAACAAGGTATGGAAGTTATACCAGCAGGGGTGATATGAATCTCGCAGGCAGACCTGTTGCAGACTGCTAGCAGGAAATAAACTCAACTTTAAAACCTCTTGCTTCTTTATCATTTTTTTTTATCCACTCACCCAAATATTTATTGAGCAACTAGTACACCAGATACCACTGAGACATCTGATGTGGATGAGCAAATGAGAAAATATGGATAGATGGAAGAATGGGCAGGTGGATAAAAGAACAACTAATTAATAACATAGCAAATTCAAACCCAAAAGAATGTAGGTTGCAACCCAGACATGAGGTCACCTTCACGTCCGCCTTTGTTCTTAGTAACTGCCAAGTTCACATAAGAGAGAAAAGTGCTCATCAGACAGCCGAAGATTTTGATGACACTGAAGAGGATGATGATGGTTTATTACCTGGAGAAATAGTCATAGCCTGGAGAGGAACAGTCGGACTCCTGGTAGGAAAGAACCCAATGCATAAGTGTGGAGATGGGAGTGAATAGGCTAGGAGCAAAGAGAAGAGGAGATGACGTGGGTATATCATTCACTCATCAAAAACTGTGGCCAGAGAGCGTTGAACAGTTATGTGAGTCATGACGAAGGTGAGGTAGTAAACGGTTTGTTCCTAGTGGAACAATGTCTGTTGTTCTGCACACTTCCTGGGACAGTCCTGTGTGAATCAAGTCATCACAAACTAAAAGTAATGGACGGCTGAATCTTCTCTGGCCATGTGCTCATCTATGTAGATATCTACTACCAACCTCATGGGTGAGGCTCCTGGCCACCTCCCACATCCTTACTCCAAGCTGAAGAGAGTTAGTTGCCTTGAGTGACACCCATCATTGTGTTAGAGAAAAACTAATGATCTGACTGTTAGCTTCCTTCCCAATCGCAAATCCCAGCTGCCTTTTGGGCTCAACGCAGAGTCCAGTCATCCGTTACTTTTAGTTTAAATGAATCACCAGAAAAGAGAAGAAAGGAAAGGAAAAGGATCCAAGAGAGCCAAAGCAGAGGGAGAAGCTGGAGAGCCTGTTGCCTGAGTTCACCTTTGAAATCCCTCAAGTCTCTTAGCCGAGTGAAGATCCCAATCACTGTCACCAGCAGATGTTCCCTGGGGGTCTGCACCATACTGCCCTCAGGTTCCGGAGAGTCCAGACACCAGTGCAGCCCCTCCCTCCGGATTCCACAGGGAGAGAGAGGGGATGGCGGTCTAGGAACCCAGACGCAGGATCCTCTTAACACAGGACAGCAGAGCTCAGCATCGGGGACACAGGCTGTGATGGGCTCTGCTCTGAATGCAGTGAGCACCTTGGGAGCTTTTCCAGAGCAGGCCTGATGTTCCTGGCATGGGCCAGGTCAGGTGTGACCCTTCATAGAAAGAATAGGGGCCTGCGTAGCCGCCCGTCTTCCCTCCTGGCCCTGAGGGAAGCCAGTCCCCAAATGCCAATACCATGAGAAGTTTTAGTTGCTTCCCACAGCACAACTAGGAAAAAGAGACACACATTCTTTGTTGACCTTTGACCTCTGGCTCTCACTTTCCTTTTTCCAGCATTTTTGGGAAGAGAGTTTATGTTTTCAAAGGGCTGCCTTGTCTTCTTTGCACATTTTCCTGAAATGATGTAAAGAGGCAACTTCTTTAAAAAAAAAAAAAAAAAAAAAGAAAGAAAAGAAAAAAAAATGGAAATGCCGGAAAATCCAGCCTCTCTGAATAAGCGCGGCTGTTTGTCTATGATCACTGCGTCATCTGAAATGCCCCGGATCACACGAGTTTCAGGGGCTACCACTTAAAACATGCTACTGAAGCCACGACTGCCAGCCAGAGCTTCCAAGTATGGCCCAGAAAGCAGAGCAGCAGAAGTACCCCGGCCTCACCCTCACAGCATACATCTTGCCTTGCCTGCAGGAGAGCCCAGCATTGCCTGTGAGTGCCAGAGGCCAGAGTAGGCAAAACCAAATGTAAACATTTATTCCCTGGCGGCAAGGAGAAGTCAGTTGTGGCAGGCAGAAGGGAGGGGGTAAAATCAAAATTCAGTCTTTGTCCCAGCCAATAGGAAGGGGCGAGTGCCCCCACCCCAATCTATAAAAGAATGGTTTAGCTTTTCACACACACACACACACACACACACACACACACACACACACAAAATAGAATTAACTTAAAGTGGAGCAGGGAAGGAACATACTTCGTTACAGTAAGTGATTGGGTTGGGAAATGATATGAGTCGGTTATGTTTTCAGAGAAGACAGTTTGAGAATTGCGTCTTTAAATTCCTGCCGATGTAATCTGCAAGATTTTTACAACAGAGGAGCCTGTGGAGCTGAGCGGGGTTCCTTGTGAGAAGGGAGCTATCGAAGGTGGCTGCAAGAGTTAGAACAGGTTGTTTCAAATGATCAGAGACCCCCACACACTTGAGGGATGCTCATGGCTTCATCCTGAAAAGGTAACATGGAATATTCTGTTAGCCATCCTAAGACTTGCCTTAGAAGTGTTAGGCTGTTGCGGATTTCAAAAGGTTAGCTTCAATGAACCTGACATCAGTATCACCCAAAATAACCCATTCAAGAGAAAAGTAAGAAATAATTGCTGTTTTCTCTTTTTCCCCCCTCCGCTATATTGCTATAATGATTTTGCATAACAGATTGAACAAAGTACTGTTGTGACAGGTGGTAGAATTCAGCTAGTAAGCACGGAGACAGGGTTCAATTTAGTTTGTGAATCCTTTAATTGTTGTGCAGCTAATTAAAGAAGGTTCCTTACACTCGCAAGTGTTTACCATTCCTAGTATGCATACATGAAAAATTAAATTGTGCCTTCAAGGGCTGAGAACTATAGAAAAATCATAGCTGAGGCTGCAACATGCTTACCGGCTCAAAATAGCTGCTTTTCACAATTGGAATTTGTAAAACTTTTTGCTAAGCAAATATAGAGCTAATTAGAAGTGTTCGTTGGACCAATTAACATTTAAATAAATAAGCCATATTGCACATTTCACAGTCTTTATTTAATGATGCTTCTAACTCTTTGGAAAGATTCTCTTAAGTACAAATAAGTTGTCATAAAAATGAAAGATAAAAATAACCCCATAACAGTATATGCTATTTTCCCCGTTTGCCTTGAAGTCCCTCACTAAAATTCTGTACCTATTATTGAAGAAGGAAAAAAAAAAAAAAAACAACCAACACACCTACCACCCACAGATCTCACTCTTTTTTCCACTTCTCTAGTTACCTTCCCCCCCTCTTTGAATAAAAACAGAAAAACGTATTTTATTACTATTTAAATTGCTATGATAATTCTGTTTGCTTACCAATTTTACCCCACAATACAGAAATCTGTTTCAGAAAATCCCGCTTTAATCTGAGGAAATGCGTAAGCAAGGAAAGGGTGGTCAGAGCCAGGCAGCAGCCTGAGGATGGGCCATCGCAGACAGTTTGGAAACTTCCTCACACATGCTCACGTGCGAATCCAAGCCGTGGGACTGTGGAATCCCTTCCCTAGGCTCATCTGCTCCTACTGGAAGGTGAAGCCCTTCGGGGTGGGTGCGATCTCCACGGATCCCGGGCCCTTCTTTCTCATTCTTAAGGGTTGAGGTGTACTGATGAGTAGAAGAAAACAAAGAGCCCTAAGCAGCCTCTGGTGGGTATGGGTGCCTCACTGTTGACATGAATGCAGACAGTTCCATGTAGGAGAGCAGGGGCATTTCACGGCTAAGAAAGAAAAAAAAAAAAAATACATGTCCTCCCTCACATATAAGATAGAAAAGAGAATGAGAAAGGACTGAAGGTAGGTGATGGACACCAGTTAAAAACAGATATGAAGCTAATTGTTTTTGTAGTTCTACCTCTGTCATAGATTTTTCAGTTTTGGTGGTAGACAGGGGAATAAAAATATATTTGGTAGCAAAAGCATAAAATCCAATGGGAAGTCTCACAGCCTCAGTATGTCTATTCTGTGTGAAGTTCATTGAGAGGTATAGACTTTTTGGGTCTGGTTAATTTTATTATGTGATGCTTAATTTTATTTATAAGGTTTCTAATAATAAAGTTTAACTTTTTTAAAAAAAAGTTTCTTGCTTTCTAAAATGTTTTAAAGATAGCATCTTTCTATGTATCCCAGGCTACCATGGAACTCAGGGGTAGTCTCAGACTATATCAGTCCTTCTGCCTCCAATTTTAATGTTAGAATAATAAGTGTATACCATAACACGTAGCCTAATAGCATTTTTATTGTTGTCGCTTTTTGTTTCTTAAATAAATCAACAAGTAGAGCTGGAAAAGCATGTATCTATGACAAAGAAAAAAAAAGTAGCAACAGAGAATTACAACAAAAGCCACCTCTTCTCCCCTATCCCCCATGCCACACAGGGATTTAAATATGAAACAACAACAACAAAAAACCATGCAACTTTTAAAAGCTAATTGGAAGGGAGTCATGGAATAAAAGAAACACAGTGACTAGAGAGAAAAATGAGGAATTGAATATTATCAAAATTAACAGGGTGCTGAATACCCCTCTAAGAGAATGACAAGCTGATGGCAGAGAAAACACACACATACTAAAAACATACACAGACATATAGGAGCTGTAAAGCATATATGATATATTTGTGTGTGTATAAAGAACTCTCAAAAACAGATAGAACTTTAAGCATCCTTATTTAAAAAAAACATGATTCTAAATAAATATGAGTTTAAAATAACTCTAGCAAGATAACATTATAATTAGAAAACTGGCAAATGACACTGCCAGCTATATCATGACAAAGACCTTGAGAATGGCGGAAAGACACCCAGACACTCTTCATCTCTAGCCACAGAGGCAGGAGGGAAGGAGGTCAGCATGCACACTAAAACCTCAAGACTCCACCAACCACACCCAGAGGAGAACTGCTTTAGAACTGCTTTTTCGAAGCAGTTCAAATAAAAAGTAATGACAACAGCGAATGTTGGTGATGATGAGCTCAGACAAGCTCTGGAGCTGTTGGTGCTGGCATAAGATGGTGCAGGCGCTGTGGATGTTTTGATGCTTTCTTAAGATGCTACACACATCTGCCACGAGACTGAGAATTCCAAGTCCAAGGATTTCGCTTAGAGAATCAAAACTTCTGTCCACTGAACACCTGTTCTGAAAAGCTTTGCTTGTGATCAACTAAGGCTGGAAACAGCTAAACTACCCCAGAGTCCACAAGAATTGTACACCAAGAGAAGCCAGCAACGGAAGCTAGAAGACAGTAATTGGTGAAATACCTTGCACCCTGCCCAGAGGGCATGTTCTGGGCGTCAAAGGTCACCCATTGTGTGACACCATTGCTACAGCATTCCCAGACTGACAAAATCACATAAAGGGAGACTCTATCAACAAGGATTTGGAACAGTGGGGCAGGGGGTGGGTGGGATAGTTCCGGACAAGCATGAAGGCAGAGCACCCTTGCCCTCCACTCAGATCATGGTGATGCAGGTATGATAAGTGGCTCAGGCACATGCACACACACACACACACACACACACACACACACACACACATGGCGTAAGCAATGACAGAACATTTAGAAAGCACTTACTATCTACATCTTTCTAAAAATCTATAAGGACTCCTATATAAAAAGTGAAAGAGAAAATTAGTTTGTAAATTTTGCCTTTTCTAATATCCTACACCTGCCCTGTTTTGTATGCTCCGGAGACTATATTTATTCTCTATATTTATTCTCTCTGTGTGTCTCCGTCTCTCTCTCTCTTTCTCTCTCCCCTCCCCCAACCCCGTCCCTCCTCTCTAGTTCTTCTCAGACCCTTCCCTAGGCCCTAATACCTTGTAATCATTAAGAGGTCTTATTGTTGATTTGGCTTCTAGTACAGAGACCAAATTAACAAAACCCAATTAACATCTAAATAAATGAGGCCGATTAATAAAGAGTATACAGAATACCAAAGTCTAAGGGGTGCTGGGGAATATGACAATACGAAACAAAGCATTAAAAGCTGGCTTAGGTTTTCTGCTTTTTTTTTGCTTTTTGTTTTGAGATAATTGTAGATCTGTGGGAAGTTATAAGAAACAATAGTGCACTCCGAAGTGCCCTTCACATGGCTTTCCCCAATGGTCGCTTCATGCTAATGACTTGGTATCACAATTTTAAAAAGTGACCTTATACAGTCCAACAATTTTATTCACATTTGACAGTTTTGTACATGTTTGCATGTACATTTGTGTTGTGTGCATGTACTTGCTTGTATCCCTGCCTGTTCGTATGTGTGCTTTAAGCTCCTAGAAACTTCACTATATGTGCCTTTATTTGACAGACAACAGATGAGGAGAGCTTCAAAGTCCCAAGTAATGCGGATTATTCTTCCCAAGCCAAATTCTTTACATCAAGGGCAAAGCGTTGGAGTCCAAAACTGTAAACTTGTTGTGTGGATGAAGCGTGAGACTCCTAGGTAAAGTCAGGGATGGGGAAGACTTTGTCCTCTTTATCATCTGAGTCCAGGCCACAGCTGTCAGCCTGCTCTCTATCTGAGCCCTGAAGTGACAACCTCCAATAAAGAATAAAAGCTGTGGGTTCCAACAGTAAATGCCTGAGGGATGCAGAGGCCAGCCAAGGCTCTGGCCCGAAGCTGGCAAGAAGCTGAAGTATCACAACCTCCAGAGAAGGCAGAGGAGCACAGGTTTCCATGCATCAGGGGCCTTTAAAAGACAGGATTCCCGAGGCTGGAGGGGCGGTACACATCTGCAGCCGGTGTGGCCTATGCTCGAGCCCTTCCATGCTGCTGCTGCTGCTGGTTGCAAAGATAGTTGGGAGAGACAGAGGCAAACTACACAAAATGGCAAGAGACAAAAATCAAGCCACAGACACCCAGAGCTTCAAATGTGGCCAGAAAATAAGAAGTCAAGTATAAGTTCAAATTTACGTTCTAGGACTCAGCACACAGGGGGTGTAAACTCCTTATTTGGAAGAAATCAGTTAATTCCTATTCCCTCTCACAGACAAAACCATCCTGTTGGGTATGGATAGGGAGAATGGCCTGGAATCCTTTGGTGAAGAAAAAAAAAAAAAAGACCTGTATCTTTTCTGATTGGTTTGCTTTCTTTGATGGGCAGTTGTTTTTCAAAATATACTACAATAGAGAACATGTAATTGGTGGTGAAGCTGTTTTGTATGTGCTACGAGGACGGATACCTGTCATTATACACATGTCAAAACGTAAGACTGTCTACCCTGCATGCAGCCTACTGTCTCCATGGGCTTAATGTGATGGTGGCTTCACAGTGCAATCGGTCACATGAACCTCTTGCATTGATGGCCAGATGATGGGGAAACTGAGGGGTGCTGGGTATGAGCAGAGACTGGGGTGTAGGGAATGTTCCTATACTTCTCACTCTGTTTTACTGAGTCTTTACAGAATACTGCTCTTAAAAATCATGTGTCTGGGGGGCTATGTCGATGGCTCAGCAGTTAAGAACACTGGCCACTCTGGCTGAAGAACACCTTTCCATTCCCAGTACTACATGGCAGCTCGTAACCACCTGTAATTCCAATTCCAGAAGAGCCAGTACATACTTATATGCAGGCAAAGCACTTGCAAACATAAAAAAATTAATTTAAATAAAATAATCGTCTTTAAAAATCACATGTATTGATTTCAAAAAATTATAATGGAAACAAAACTTCAAGCGACCTACATCTCATAGCTTGCATTGCAAACACACCTTAACTTGCGTAGAAATAAAAGTCCTTACTAAACAAAGTGATGGAGAGAACCAGGCTTTTGGCTGCATCCGAGACTCAGTGAAAGGCAGAGGAAAACAACCATCAAAGATCCATTTATTTCATCATCCAAGGAAGAAACAAAGCCCACTGCCAAAAGGAAACATGATGAGAACACCCCGTCACCTGCATCCTATGAACTCTCCCCTAGCAAAAGCTTCCTGGTGCCTCACAAAGGAGGACAAACCAAATGTCCAAACTGCCCTGGACATGCTCCTCAGGATGGACCACTCTTGACCAGTCGCTTTAACACATCCAAAGTCAGGACGATGTTCACCGCCAGGGCTGGGTTGTCTTCTTTTTGTGTGAGCGTGGATGTTTCGTCTGCATGGATCTGCAGGCACATGCATGCAGCGCCCAAGAAGGCCAGGAAGGGACATCGGACCCCATGGAACTGTAGCTACAGAAGGCTGTGAGCCTGCCTGTGGGTGCTGGAAGTTGCACTTGGGTTCTCCAAGAGAGCAGCCAGTTTTCTTAACCACTGAGCCATCTCTTCAGCCCCAGGACAGGTTTCAATCTTCACAACCCACCAGCCCAATCAAATGCATGCCATGATATTTTACTATAGATGTTACAAACAGAAATTGCTCACTTCTTTAATCCCTTTCATATTCCTTTTATGGTATTTAAAGTGATACTTTGGGTTTGGTTTTGTTGTTGTTGGTTTTTTTTGTTTGTTTGTTTGTTTTTTTAGGTGATTCTGGAGTTAAAACTGCATATTTCACGTTTGTTTTATTTTGGCCATTTTTTTTATTAATACTGTACCATGAATGACATGAAAATCAGCTGCAACAAGGGTTCACATAAAGCTTGCCCCAGGACTGGAGCCTGGTTTCATACACCACGTACATGCTTTGAGCTCGGCACCTAGACTGTCTTTATTTTTAAGAGTCACAGAGCTTGGGAGCAGTTGATCTCTTAGAAGGAACCAAACATACACAATGCCAACAAGAGACTCTCCAAGTCACAGCCTGTCTAAGGCATGTGACAGCTTGGTCCTGGGGAGCCAGGCTGCTCTGGAAATAGGGAAGAGACCTCTCTCATATGATTCCAGGCAAATATATTATATATATAAGAGGAGCAAAAAGATGGAGCGTATGGGGAGATCCATCTTGTTTTCTTTTCTCATGATGAGATGGATATGATGGGAGAAGGGAGAAATGAGTAACTTCTGTAGACAGGTAAGCAGAAATGAGAGGCATGCCTGGCCCAGTCACACACCTGCATGTGTGTGTATACGTGAGCAGGAGGATAGCAGAGAAGTGGATTGGGAAGAGGATGGCTTAGGAAATCTGTACTCACAGATGCTAATCCGGTAATTACACACCTTCCCACAAACCCATGGCTGGATCCTTAACTGCCAGTTTGCCCATGCAATTACCCAATTTGTATGGGTTTGTAATGGTTCTGTAGGCAATAGGTGGCCACACCCACAGGACTGCCTTCAGAATACTGAAGTGATCCTCCAGTCACCCCCTTGGTATAGAGAAGGGAAGCTAAAATGACTTGAGGAAAGGACTTGAGCCACCAGTTAGGGAAACCGCCACGGGTTGACTCTGCTGAAGCCTCTGGTGGGTACTTCCCATGCTGACCTCCCTGGTGTGTACCAGCCTCCGTACCTGACTGCTTAGCAGCTTCCTTCTTCGCCTCCATATCTAAGCCAAGAGCTGCTGCCACCTGCTGTGAACCCTGTCTTCCACCACTGCCCTACCCAGCACCACTACTCTTCTTGCTTATGTCTACCCATGGCATGACAGCTTACATGGCTCCTCAGAGATTCAAATCCTTATGATGGTGCTAGGCCCACATGGCGGCCTGTTTATCTCCAGCCCAGGTTACCACCTCTCCTCTTTCTGTGCTGCAAGTGTACCCCCTGCCCCCATCACACCCTCTCCATGCTGCAAGCTCCATGAAGCCAAGACTGAAGTCTGTTTATGCTCAGCTTCATCTCCCCAAAGCATAGAAGGTCTTCAGTTAACTCTTTAGGAAGAATGAATTAGTGAGCGAGCTCGTGAGGGAGCAAATGAATTGGGAACTGCTGGTCTTGCAGCCTGTGCTGTTGCTCTGATCTCTTTCCCCATCCACGCCTATCCTGAGAAATGGTGAACTTGGTCTCAGCAAGAACTTTGACTCAGAACTAAATCTCTGTACGCAGCTGTAGAAGGGGAGAAGAGAGGGAGGGATGGAGGGAGAGAGAGAAGATAGGAGGGAGGGAGGTAAGAAATGGATAAAGAGATGGCAGGGGAACTATAGTGTCCCTCAGGCTCACCTCTGCATTGTCCCCACTGCTCAATACCTAAGACCCAGGTGACTCCCTCTTGTATCTGATTGCCCCTCAGAACTGGCTTCACAGAGTAGGTGGCACAGAGACTCTTGTGGTTGGAGAAATAAATGGTACCACACTGGTGATAGATAAAGCAAGAGTGATTTTCAGTATGCCAGTGGAACGTTTTGCATGCACACAATCTCACCCATCCACTGCAGTAGTGTTGTTTGAAGTTACCAAGCGATTTAAAAATTAAATGAGCATGCACCCTGTCATATTTTGATCTAACTATGCGCTAATTTTCGGGACAGAGAAAAAACAGTTAATTACTATTTTGTGCCGCAGTCCTCTCTCTCCTTCCTTCTACTGTAACGGAATGTAGTCAAATAAAGAAGTTACAAGAGTGCAGTTCCCATCTCTAGAATTAAAACAGCACTTACAACTCTTTGTTTGAGAGCTTAAATTTAGTGCACTTAAACACAGTTATCTGATGCGCTCAGAAGAACAGAGACAACCTGGAAGAAACAGAAAGTAGGAGGGACCACACGAGAAACGCCACATCCTATGATCCCTTAGGAAGCAGTGGCATTTGAGGATTGGCAGCGCCCAGCCACCAGATAACTGCAGCCAGGAGCCACTGCCAAGCCAAGGTTTGGCCGTGAATTTTTGCATCTGGGACTCCACCACCCCTTTCTGCTGTCCCCCTACCCTGGAGATACAGCTTGGCTTCATCAGAACATGGGTATGAAATCCTTTATTTTTTTTCCTGAAATTTATTTTATTTTTTAACTGTGTGTCTATGTGTGTGTGTGTGTGTGTGTGTGTGTGTGTGTGTGTGTGTCTGTGTCTGTGTCTGTGTCTGTGTCTGTGTGTGTGGGGGTGGGTGTGTGCACGTGAGTGTGCTCTCCTAGGTCAGAGATAGCAGATGGCCCTGGAGCTGGACTCACAATCAGTTTTGAGCTGTCCCATATAATTGCTGGAAACCACCAAATGAGGGTCCTCTGCAGGAGTGGTCTGTGCTCTTAACCACTGAGCCAGGTCTGCAGGCCAAGCACGAACTTAAGGCTACACTAACAGGGTCTCCTTACTGAAACCTCCCTGGTGGCAGCCCATAGCCTTCCTTGGTTGTTTGAGATTCAACCACAAAATCTCTCTGTTCCCAGTGTCCCTGCACTGGTTGGCGGCTTTGAGGTTTGCTTCTGATTTCCTGAAGGTTGTGGATGACACCATCAGGTTCCCCTCCCCACAGTTGGCTGTGACAGTGGGGGAGTGCCCATTCTTCCTGCAAACTCAGTGAGGCTTACCCTCCCCTGGCCTCTCTTATCCAACTTCCCTCACAACCTGGGAACAGCAAACTAAAATCCAGCTCCTTGGGCAGACTGTCTAGGTACATGCTTGTGGGGGAAAACTCAGCCAAGACAAAGGCCAGAAGGGAAAACATGGGAAATGTGTACAAACTGCCACATCAGTTCAATTAAAACTGATCTGTCCTGGGGCAAATTAACAAGGTTTAGGGTTATAGTGGCAACGTTTTGGAAGACAATTATATTCTGAGACAGCCGGCTCAGCGTGGGTCAGAGTTGAACTCAGGACAATAGAGAGTGTGGTGAAAACCGGGAAGGCCTCCTTTACCAAAGTCTTTCTCCATCACTTTCCTTTTCTTGGTCTTTCTCGGGTCACCCTCTGGGCTACCCAGACTTGTAGTTCTTTACTGTTGTGCCTTAAAACAAGTACATCCAGACCCAAAGGGGGCTCCAGAAGAACTTTCTAGAATAGGGGGCACAGTGTGGGTAATTTGTGGGCAAATTGCCTTGCTCCTTGGATGAGACCAGTGAGACATGCCATGTTTCTTTCTCAAAGGAAAGAATCCACCCTCCCCCACAATGGAAGTAATGGCAGAGATGAGGCTACAAGGGTAGACAGCCTGGATCCTCTCCTAACCACCCATCAAGGTAGCCTACAACAGCAATTACTTGGACGTTACAGCTGCCTCTCTCTCTGCCTCCTCTGCTTCTGCCTCTGCTTCTCTGCTTCTCTGCCTCTTTCTCTGCCTCTCTGCCCCTCTCTCTCTGTCTCTCTGCCTCTCTGCCCCTGCCCCTTCCCCTTCCCTTTCCTTGGGAAGGGCTTCTGGACCCAGTGTGTGTTTCCTCCAGGTTAAACTTGCCCCCTTGAGTGTTAGTGTTTATACTGCCACGGCTCATGGACACGCAATGCTTGAGTTACCTACAGTGCTTTTAGAAGATTTGGGAAGCTTTCAGGCAGGCTTTAGGTCTTCCTGATGTCAGAATACATGTGCTCAGAGACCCCTGACTTCCAGAATCCCCACAGGTACAAGGGTAGACTGAGAGTAGGTATGGGGTGGAGAAGGCAGAGAGCTGTAAGTTCTCAGCTCCTTGGTTAGCATCCTCCAGAAAGCATAGAGCCCTGCCTGCCTCTTGCCTTGCCCGGGGGTCCCTACTTTACCACAGAGCTGTGACCAACCACCACCAGCTCCAAGAGACAGCTTTTTATTCAGCCCCAGTAAAGAATATTAGGCTTCTCTCTTCTTGAGTCTGGCAAGGGGCAGGGTACCAGAGCAGAGACTGGGGAGGCTTGAAGCATGGATGGGTACCTAGGTATCTACTGGTCCCTTGCAGAGTGAAATTCCTGTGATCTTCTCTCTGTCGTTAAACCTCCCCTTCAGCCACCAATTCTTGTTCAGTCTGACCCTTGATCAGTTTCACTGACAGTACAGCTCTTCATCTAACGCAGGGTCCTTTTCTTCTCCTCCAGCCCCCTTTCAACATGAGCGCTTATTAGAAGAGTGAGCAGTCCCTAGCATTTTATTTTATAACTTCCAGCTTAAGCAAAGGACAGTTAAACAGATCAAAGTAAAAAGCAAATTGGCAGGGTTCTCTCCTCCTGTTCCAATCTCAGCCCCGGGAGCCACTAACCACTAGGACGTAGATTCTACTGAGAGCAATACTATGAAGGAGAGACTATCCTTGGGCACTCCCTCCAACGCCGGTGTCTCTGAGATGGTGGCCATGAAAGAAAGGAGGCTATTTCTACAGAGAATGGGGGAAATCCAGTAGCCTTTTTGTAAGCTGCAGATGCCCTCAGACTGACCAGCCTCTATCACTCTCTAACCCTAGGAGACAAAAGACATGAGGTGATCACAGAAACTACCTCTCCGTCCGCTTGCCTATGCCAGGAGGAGCCTGTGAGCAGGACCAAGGGGGAGACAGTGATGACAGACTCCACTGCGTCCACGACTCAAGGGGCCCATCACTTAGTCAAGCACACTGAGCCATCACCTTCAAGCACCCCAGTTGCATGCCTTTCTTGGACTCTTCCAGAACATTCTCCTTGATGTGGAAGGCAGAGTGTTAAATGAAGAATGGTCACCATAGGAAAGTCCTTGTGGGGAGGGAAGTCTGCTCACCTAATCTGTCTTGGACACCTAAGAGATTTCTGACCTTGTGGGGCTTAGGCAAAACTTTCAGAACCACCAGTAGCAAGCTTGAGCCGGGATGATAGTCAGTTCAAAGCCAGCCTGGGATACATCGCAAGACCTTGGATGTAGCTAGGTAGAAGAGAGCTTACCCAAAGCTGTGGGTTCCATTCCTGATACTGCACACAGGATCAAAAGAACACCAGACAAAATACCTACCAGTGGGAAGTATGCTCCTGGGCAGGAGTCTTCAGATAGCGAGACTAACAGGATGCCTACTTCAAAAATCAGGCTCCTTGTGAAGAGGGATTTACTTTACAATGATACAATGATCTTTTGCCTAGTGTAGAAGAGAAGAGGGTTTCTATCCATGACTGCTAAGTCCAGCAGGGGCCTTGCTACCTCTGAGCAGGTGCTTGCCCTCTAAGAAAGCTATTCCCCTACGTGCTCCTCATACCAGAATGCTGCCAGGGGGAAATCTAAAACCCTCCTTTAGGTATAACTGCCACACAGACCAGCTTTCCATTTGGGAAATACAAATCCAGGCCTGGACCACACAGTCAGCTACATGTGATGGCAACTCAGAGTGGATACAGTCTTGGTTGGGTGGACCACACCTTGGTAAGGAAACCAGCCAGGAACCCTCACACTCCCACTCCAGCTTGAGTTTGTTGAGGGGCCTGGTAAATCTAGAAATGCAATATATGGGACTCCCTTCTTCCCCACAGGCCCCAAAACCTGCTGAGGAGACCAGAGCTGCATCAAAGGGGAAGTTTCCACAGAGGGTCCTCTTCACTGTAGTGAGGGAGATCCGATCACCTTACCCGGACATTCACACATCAGCTGTCCATACATCCTGACGAAAGTAAGCACAGAATCCTGGCAGAGCCACAAATCAATCTGTGCCTTCCCATTGCCTCCTGTGGAATGCCTCTGTCTTCCCATTGGCTAGGAAGGAATCTCTCTGTTCTTCCCTTGGATATTATGGAATTTTTCTTTTTTCCTATTGGCTGCTATGGAATCTCTCAGTTTTCCAATGGTCTACTGTGGATTAACCATGTGAACATCATCCCACTTCCCATAACAGTACAAAGACCAGAATTGTGCTTCTACAGGAATAGACCCTCATGACATCCTCAGCTCCCCAAACCCTCCACACACCGCAGGAAAACACATTCAGAGACCCACTTTGCTGCATGGCTCTAGAAGGTTCCAAGAAGTAGCAGAGATTGTGTGTGTGTGTGTGTGTGTGTACTGTGTCTCAGCCCTGGCCATCCTCGGGGCCACTGCTGGATCCATATGTGATGTAGCACAAGCCTTTCTTTTGCACCATATAGACCGGGGCAGTTGTCACAATAGTGGGGACACACAATAGACAGGGGGATGGGGACATCTCCAACAAGGCCTCTGGAACATGATCCTAGAGTATTTATGACCTCACAAAATACCCATTTTTGCAGAGGCCTCTAACCTGATGCGGATCCAATCTCATGTTACATCTCCATCCAATCCCCAAGGAGGAAATGCCCTCAGTTCCTGGATATAGCTTCCCAAGTCTACTGGTTCCATGTAGGTGAAGAAGGGACCAATGGTGACTATGATTTATTTCCCCAGATGACTCCGCGGATACTCTTTCCTATTTTCCATAGCACCTGACCAAGTCAGCCCCACTCCCATCTTGACTTATAGCCTTAAGGGATGAAACTGGCAGAGGATGGAGATCCCTAAAGGCTCAGCTTCTAGACCAGCCCACCCTACCCTGCCTGATTATGGCCTCACAACACAGTCTTTTCTGACTCCCAAAACCCCTGGCCTAGTCAGGCAACTCTACACATTCAGATTTTCCCTGTCTGCAATTTGGTTCCAAGCCCCTGTCCTGACTAGAATCTTAGCCTCCACCCTCGTGGCCAGCGATGGGGGAATTGGTGCTCAGGCTGGTAAGCACGGAGAGGGTCATGCCCCCAAATGACAGGACTGTGCACCCCAGCAGCCATTAGTGTCTGCAGCTTCTTGGAGAGCAGGGATTAAACCACAGAGCAACAAATGTCTCTTTCTGTCGAGCATTTGACCTTATCTTGAGTGTGTCATCAGCTTTGAGAGTCATGGTTTCTGTCAACGTGGGTGAAAAACGGCCTCCATGCTTCCAAATTGGGATCTCTATGCTCTCAGCAGCAGATGCAGACGAAACCCATTGAAACTGGCAATAAATGGCTTGGAAAGACGCCGTGGGTCCCTTCTGGCTGACAGCCCCACAGGATGGGTTCTGAGCATCTCATGAGCATTGGCCCTAGTAACCAGCCTCACTGAACAGGGTGTTTCACTGCATTAGAGGGGTTCAGGGAGTCTCAGCCTCAACTGTCCCATGCAGGATAAACTGCTTCCAGCACCTGCCTCCAGTACCCCACTGGCTCTCTTGGTTCCTTCCACTGTCAGACCACAGAGCCTTGGCACCTGCGATGGAAAGCAGCATTTAAACTCAAATAAGATGCTCTTCTACCAGTTTTCCTTCTCTGACTCTCCAGGACATTTTAGTCACAGGGGACATACTGACTCTCGCCTGTATGTTGCTACGTCTTGCATCCTTTTTTATCAGAATCTCAGACACACAGGTGTTACGTACTGTCTTAAAAATTGGCTGGCTGTGGCTATACATAAGCTCTTTGATGTGTTCCTCTCACCCAGAGCCCAAAGGCAGGCTACACCACTGTTTCCAGTATGAGATACATGCTCTGCAAGATGCAGAATGGATGCTAAAATCTCTCCCCTTTAACCCTGCTCATAAGAACTGGCAAGTGGCTACCTAATTCCTATAGCTCTGGGTATTCCAAGGGGTCATTAATGTTAAAGAGAACCCACTGTCGTCAGAAGAAACAGTAGTGGGGACTGACATTTAAATAGAGAAATGATGTCATCTTGAACCATAACCAATAGAAGAGATTGGAACCCCACTTGAGGGCCTGGGAGATGGCTCTGTTGGAAAAGTACCTGCTGCATTAACGTGAGGAACTAAGTTCAAACCCTAGCACCCATGTAAAAGTAGTGTACAGCAGTGTGTCTAGCCAAACTGATGACCCTCAGGCTCAGTGAAAGTTTTTTTTTTTTTTCTCAAAAAGTAAGCTAGAGAGTGATCAAGGAAGGCATGCAATGTCAACCTATGGCCTCATCATGCAGCATGCAGTACATATGACCCCAAATATGTACACTGGAAGAAGCATACCACTCCCCACACAGAGACACACAGAACATCCAGCCAAAAAGGGGCTAACTCGCCCAATGACATAGTTGAAGTGAAGTAGGCTGAGATCCACCCTCCTGAGCTGCTGGTGGCATCCCGGGAACCTCACTCACACTTGGTGTTTTCAGGCATTGCATCTAGGTGTGCACTAGCAAGCTGGCTACTTTTTGGAATCTCCATCTACAGTTCTCTAGAATGAAAAGCTGGGTCGATGTCTCCTAAATGACAGTCCCCTGTGTCAAATTCCCTACCTGTGGTGATCTGAAACCCTTATCACCTACTGTGTGCAGCATGGCTGCCTGCCCTTGCCTTCCTTCTCATCACACATGGTCACTGGAACCCAGCAAATCTGGCCCCCAACTAGCACACCACACTTCCACTTCTGATGGCTTCTGCCTGGAGGCACATTAGCGGTTCACAGGGGGTGCCAGAACCATATGGGCTCTTCCATACACCTTCCTTCTTAGCAAACAAACAAACAACAAAAAGTCCCTGCTCACATCCTCTCCACCAAAAGAATGCTTAATCAATGAAAAAATTAACTGTAACCCTAAATAAAGAAGTGCAGATATTTTCTTTACAGTGCTTTATTAATTTGTAAATACCATTATTGAATTTTTGAAAGTTCTAATTTAAATGTATCGATCTATTATTGTTTTGTGGATTTTCCACCCAAATGTCTTGGAGGAAAAGAATGGCTAACATCAGGCCACAGATTCTGAGGAGACTGACACAGTGGAAGAGGAGGTGTGGGCGCCTCCCACACAGCACAAGAGTTCTATTGTGTCCCCTACACTAAGTTTAGGCTGCATCCAAACCACGACTTCTACACCAGCCAAGTGATGAGCCGAAGAAGGAGTTTGGCTCCAGGATCTCTCAGGCCATTTTGATGAGATTGAAGCACAGGAAGGTAAAGTTTGATGCTCTCTCCTGGGCTGCTCTCTTCAGACAAAAGAAATTAAGTGAGGAAATGTTGGCTGGGTTTGTGGGAATTGATCTAGCAGTGCTTGGATACGTGGAAGATATTTGGTTGAGGCAGAGGGGGCTGGAGAGAGAAACAAGACTGTCTAGATTCTTCAGGTCAGTTTGCCTGCCCCCACAGGCCCAGCCCACTGCCCTCCCTTGCCTTGTCTTCTAAAGGAAGGCTATGAACAAGATTGCTGTGGCTACTTTCCCAAGGCTTCCCTATGTCCTAGGAATCCGGTCCCTTGGGTCCACCCAGTCTTCACAGTCCCTTCATAGCCGCCTTCCCCCACCCCTCACGCCTTGGACCCTGGTGCTCCCAGTCTAATTCCAAGCAAGTGATCCACACCCCTGCAGGATTCTACCGCTATGGAAGTCTGCCTGCATTTCACTATGTAAATTACAGCCAAAACATTACTTTTCTTAGGGTGGTCACTCCAGATCACGCCACCTGAACCACTCAGAGCAAATAGCCCACGGGGATTGTCCTCTCCCTGTACAAACTTTAAACCAGTACCCACAGGGCTCTTCCTATCACCCAGCCCCCAGCACAGTGCCTGCCACATGGGTGAGTAAAAGGAACATTGACTTCTATGCTTGCTTTAGGGACTGAGTTCGCAGTGTATTAGAACCATAACCCAGACACAACTGAGTAGACACAGGGCTGGACTCTAGCAAGAAGCAGCTAGGTGTGTACCTTCTAGAAAACTGTGAACATCTTCTAGAAAACTCTAAGCCCTCATAAAGTGGCCCTTTCAAGGGAGCAGTGTGCCAACTCCAGTGACTTAAAGCTGAAACTCTGGGAGCAGAAGTCACATACTGGTCTGAGAGAGCTCACACCTAAGGCCACAGCATAATTTTTCTCGTAGCGTTTCAAACAAACTCTTTTCCCAGACTTCGCTTCACTCAGCTGAGTTATAGAGTGCTAAATGAATTCATACTTTCTGCTCTTCAAAGGCCCACGTCTATTTCGGCCACTTAAAATTTAGGCTCTGGTGTCTTCATGGCCTCCCAGGGGCTGAGCCGCCATGTTCCTGGTGGTTGATGGACCTGGTCCCAGTGTTCTCAACACTGCGAGGCTGGCTTAGTGGGGTGGCCCATTTTCAGGAATGACACCATGCCACAGCAATGCCTAACTCCACGTGTGAATTGCTGTGCAAGCGACAAGTACTGCCTCAGGCTGGCTAATTAGGGGCACACCAGACTAATTGGGCCCCACAAAGACAGACAAAAGGCTGACTGCTGGAAGGAGAAAAAAAAAATCTGCTTTCAGGAAAAGGCTTTCCCCTGAAGAATGTCCTCTCACACCTAGGGCTGTACTGGGGCTTGCTTCTTCTTTTGCGGGACTTCTCCATAAGCTCCCTGATGGAGAGGATCTGTATAGGGGAAATGAGGAGTAATTGAATCCTTGAGACAGTCGTCCTGTGCTCTGAAGGCTCCACTGTCTGACTCTGTGACATGGGTCACTCCTTCATCTTTCTAGGGTAGGGCTGGTTCATCCACAGAACAACAGCATCTTTGTAGCAGATGCTGGAGGGTGAGATGAGGGTGAGGCAAGGCAAGGCTCAGAGTGCAGCACCCGGCTCAGGGCAAACTGTTCAGTTCCAATCTTTTGTCTCAGCCCAGGTGCCTTTCTTTACTCGCCCTGCCAACCCGTCTCTTCTGCCTTCTGACATCCTCAGACCTGGCCTGTCCTTTTCCTCAGGCATGAGACCCTCCATCCCATCCTCACACACAGACCTCCCAGAGTCACAGCTGTGGTGTGTGACTCTGCTCCTTCTTCCTTCCTTATCACCCTACCAAGAATCATCAGGCAGTGTTCATCACCCTGAGGCTATGCCACAGAGTGCTCCAGGAAGAAACCGGATCCTGGGCTGCAGTCAGTGTAGAGCCAAACCCCAAATCACTGAAAAAGGCCACACAGTAAAGGATCTGGGCATCTAACCCTTCCAGGTCTCTCTCAGACATAGCTAGACCACACAGAGGAGGAAAAGGACACTCTCCATACCCTTCCCTGGTATTGTAATGAGTTCCATTCAGAAGAACCCATAAACTCCATGTTTGAGAAACAAAAAGTGGGTGGTTTCCTCTCTCTAGCTATATCCACAGGATGATGTAAGATAACTGCTCGCATCTGAACCCTAACTGCTTCTACAACCCCAGCTAGCACTGTCCCTTCTTTCCCACTCTTCAAACCATGACTCTGATCTTGGTTGTCTACTGCAATATATCTGGAGTCAACCAAAATGCAAGCAGCTGGGCACACGTGCAAGGGATATCCTTAATCAGATCATTTGAGGTGTAAATACTCATCCAAAACCTGGGCCACACCTACTAGTTGAAGCCTACTTGCCCTCATTCTCACTAGCAAGTTAATCTACCTCGTTATGGAGACATTCAATTGCTGGTGCTCTACTTCTTTGGGATTCCAATGCAGACTGAAGATTAGCAGCTCTCTGGGATCTTCTATGACTCTAGTGAGGGATCTGGACTGCTGAGACATCCAGTCCTGGGGACTAACTACTACTGAATTCTTACTCTCTCCATAATGAGATAGCCACTGTTGGACTATCTGGATCACAGCCAGGAGCCAGTCCAATAAAGTGTGTGTGTGTGTGTGTGTGTGTGTGTGTGTGTGTGTGTTGTTAGGATTTCAATTGTTATGATGAAATACCATGACCAACAGCGACTTATTTTGCTTACACTTCCACAGCACAGTTCGTCACTGAAGGAAGTCAGGGTACGCAGGAGCTGATGCAGAATCCACGGAGCGGTGATGCTTAGTTGCTCCCTCTAGCTTGCTCAGCCTGCTTTCTTAGAGAACCCACGACCAGCAGCCTAGGTGTGGCTCCGCTCACAATGGGTTGGGCCCTCCCCCATTAATCATTAATTAAGAAAATGCCCTACGGGTTGCCTACAACCTGATCTTATAGCAGCATTTTCTCAATTGAGGTTTCCTCCTCTCAAATGATTCTAGCTTGTTGACACAAAACTAGCCAGATATATATATATATGGGAGATGTATACACATACATACACACATACATGCACACACACATATAGATGACATATAGATATCCTCATTCTATCAGTTCTGTTCATTTAGAGAAACCTGACTGATACAACACGCAAGTCTCTGAAGAAACCTAGACTGCCAAAGTCCCTGAGAGACGTAGGGCAAGGACCTAAATCTGTGTCCCTAGCATCAACGACAGAATGTGGTTGGCACACAGCAGGCCCTCAGGAGGCTGGGGGACTTGAAATGACCAACTAACTTTCTGATGGAATATCTGTCCCCTCGATAAACCCAGGGTGGTGTAGACAACCAGTTTACTCTGTAACCGGCACTATGTGAGTTCTTAGGGTTCTGTTGCCTATCCCAACCTCCTCACCTCCCTCTTTGACAGTCCTTGAGTGTGTGGACTGTCCCAAGCTGGGACAAAGAATGAGACAGAAAGATGAAGGCTCAAGCAGAGACCTCAGGGGAGAGAAATAGATCTACAGGGAACTTCAAAAGCTTATATTTTCCTAGCACCGGAGACGCAGCCAAGCCACACCCCAAGAAGCCACACAAAGATGTCGGTAGACACAGAATATGTCAAGGATCCCAGGCTGGCTTAAGGCTGGGTCCCGTGAGCGTCCATTAATATCCCATGCCATGTCAGTACTGGGAGGATACCACTGGCCTCTGAACCTCTCAAAGACAAAGAAGGTCAAGTCACATGCTGAAAGGCGCCTCGAGGTTTTTGCAATGGGGCCCATCAAGGATGTAGTCAAAGAGGGGCAGCCCTTGGGCCCCAAAAATTCTATAGGAGCAGGCCTGTAAATAGAACTCAACTAGGAAACATGCAAGACCTTGTCACCTCTGAAGCTACTGAGACTGAAGGACCTCCTGTGTGTCCCCTCATTTCAAGGAGCCTGTAGTCTGGTGAGAAAGCCTATTGTCCTTCCCTACCTAGGCTCTTTCTACACCTCAGTCACATGTTCTTCTTCATGTCTCTGGGACACAGAGCTAGGACGCAGCTCTTGGTGACAGTATCTCAGAGATCCTCTGTCCCCTTCCTGGGTCCCTACCTCAAGATTGCCATAGTCATGTCCGTGTCCCTGCATGTGGTCATGCCCTCAGTACCCCCCCCGTCCCCTGCCACTAGATTATGAGTCCCTAAGGCAGCTGGGTAGTAAGATGCCTCAAGCATGTTCACACAGGGATCACTGTGCACTGAGCACCGTGCCATGAGCTGGGTACTTAGTGGCATAATAGTAACAGCGGGTGCTGAAAGGAAACACGGCTGGGCAACCTAGGAGAGGTTGTGGGAGGACGTTGGGTGGGTAGGGAGGTCCCTGAAAACCTTCTGAGGAAAGCACAGCTGAGTTGCCCGGAGTCAGCTGCCTCCACAGTCTATGTCAGAGCAGGTCATGCTTCCCAAGATTCCTGTTACTCGTAGTCAAAAGTGGCCTGAAAACACTGAATGGGAAATTCCAGAAGTAGACAATTTGCAAGTTTTAAATCACCTCTCATTTGCTCCATTCCACTCTGCCCTACCCAGGCCAGCTTACTTCCCTCCCTCACAAGCTATCTGGCCATCTTCAGGCTCTGATTGTGCCTAACTTTGTAATTAAACATCACAGTAACGGCAATTATATAGAAAGTTGGCATTGGGCAGCTTAGGGATATCCACTGGGTGGGGGGATTCTCAACAAATCCTCCATCCTGCCTACATCTTGACCTCTTGACCCTTACCAATTTTGTTTTCCGAGCCCTGGTCCTGAACCAAAGGCACTCTTAGTGGCCAACCTGAACACCTCAAAGGTGCCAATGAGTATCTGAAGCGGAGCAGGGTGTGCTTGCCCTATACCTGAGAGGGCCTGGGGCCCTTCACAGCCTCCTCCTCTCCTGCCCAGTGATGGGTGAAGGGCACCTGGTGCTCAGATGAGGGCTCCCTACTGCCTCTGAAGCCAACCCCCTCTGAAGTGGAGAATGGAGCAGAGGCCACAGAGATGACTCCCCAGACCTGAGGAGACCGAGCAGAGGTCTGGATGGAGCGGTGGCCAAGAGCCACCACAACACTCAACAAATAGGTGTGTATGGCAGGGCTAGTGAGTCATGGCCACATGGCGCTTGGTTCTCTCCCAGCAACAACCGGAGTTTAGAGAAACAATTGAGCACTACCAGAGATGCTGGAAGGAGAGGGATATGGTACCCACCTGGCGTGTGCATGGGTCGGTACACACAGAGATACGTGTCCTAGTCACTCATGACACACATACAGGTCACTCCTAGGCTACCTACTCGAACAGACCTCATCAAGCACACGTGTAGGGGAGTCCTGTGCACACCTTTAAGCCCATCCGCGGGCACGCGCGCGCGCGCGCGCGCACACACACACACACACACACACACACACCCCTATTGTGGGGCCACCAACGCAAAGGTTCAGGATGCCAGTACTCAGGAGCACACACCAGCAATCACAGGGACAGACGCTCATTCCATTCTCCCTGGCGTCCACACCGGTGTGCAAATTCAAGTCCACGCACCGTCACACCACAAGCACGTGCACCCCTGTTCACAATGGCCTTGCTCTGGAACGTCCCAGGCCGTCTGAGGAGTGGTCCAGGGGAAGGTGACAGGAGGGCACCAGGCCAGGCAGTGTGGAGCAGGGAGGGCCGAGCGGTGCAGCGGCGGCGGCGCGCAGGTAGCCGGGAGCCCCGCGGTGATTACTATGCACCAGCAGCTGTCTCGGCGCGGTGACGGTGCCTCTAATTGATCTCATTATCTCCCCCTCCGTAAGGTGAAGTGCGGCCGCTCGGCGGGGCCCGGGCGCGGGCTGGGGCCGGCTGGCAGGCGGCGGGCGGGCGGGCGGCGGGCGAGGGCAGCGTGAGATCGCGCGGCCGCCTCGCCACCGAGCGCCACCCGGAGCCACCGGGCGCCGCGCCAGCGAGCGAGCGCGCGCGTGAGTGTATGTGTGAGCGTGTGTGTGCGTGTGAGCGTGTGTGTGCGTGTGAGCGTGTGTGTGCGTGTGTGTGTGTGTGTGTGTGTGTGTGTGTGAAGCATGAGCTGGCCCGCACACATCCCGGACCAGGGCGTTTTTTTTTTTTTCCGGTCACTCCCAGGGTCTTTGGTAATTGCGCGAATGCCATGGTCTCCCCATCATCACCTTTCTCTCTCTCCGCCAGGGCCGCACCCCGCAAGTTTCGCCCCCCTCTTCGCCGCTCCGTAACCCGTGGTACCCGGCTCCTGTTGGAACCAACAATGATCCTCAATTAGCCCTGTGCTCGGGGCCGCCCGCGTGTGAACGGGGCGCTCTTCAGGCTTACGGCCGCGGAGCCCCGCCGGGCCTGGGGCCAGCCGCCCTCCCCCGCAGGACCTGCGGGGGGCTCAGGGTGGCAGGGCTGCTACCCTTGCCTGGCTCCACAGCCCACCTCTCCCTGCTGCGGAGAGAGGCCAGAAACAGCCTGAGGAGTTGCAGGAGGGGGGCCAGAAGAAAGGGAAAAAAAAAGGAAACACTCAGTTTGTTGTGTTTTCTTGGGGTTTGTTTTCTTGCCAAAAAAATTACCCCCTTTGTCTCTGCGCAAAAGAGGCAGTGCGGGCACCTTCTGCTGGGCGCCGACACGGTGCCAACGCGCCTTGCTTAAGGGCGGCTTCTGTTCCTTTTCTAGCCTCCCCAGATATATTTTTAACATACAAAACACTATATTTAATTGGTTATAGATCTCTGTTCTCTTAGCACTACTGGATATCACAGAAAAACACATTAGTACAGAACAATTAGTACAGTGGCAGTAAACAACTAAGGCACTATTAAGCTGTGGGTGATTAAATAGTATTACTTTTTATTTTTTTATGGTGCTAGACTAAAAGATGGAGGAAATATAAAATGCATATTTCCATTGTTTTTCATAAAGAATGTAAATATAACAGGTGTCTTACACCTCTCAAGGTATTATTTATGCCCAGCTATCCAATCTATAGGCAGCTAAACTTGCCTTTAAAAAAAATAAAAATTCTTTCTTTATAGACTTCCACGGTTGTAGTTTTATATCTTCATGTGCCCAGATATTTAAGCAGAAATGTTATTTAATTGGAGTTGCATAGTTGGGCCAAAACACCTGTACCTACACCATAATTAAAAATAATAAAAATGAGGCTTCTATCTGACCTAACTACACAGTAGATGGTGTCTGTCTTTCCAAAGAGTGAGGGGAGGGGGGTCACCGTGTTACCAGAGCTGCGGGCCTTGCAGGGCAGGGGTGGCAGCCAGGGTTGGGAGGGACACACCTTGCTCGGAGCGGGCAGGCCTGGCTCCCCATCGCTGCCCCATGGCAGCTCAGCTCTGCCTCTGAGTGTGTGTAGATCATCCTAGGCGTTCTGGCGCATCTTTTCCTAGGCATCTGATTAAGTTAACAATATGCTGCTATTTGCATGCAGATTTGCGGGGCTTTCTCTCCAGCTGCTCCCTGGACTTGGTCGTTCTCTGCGTTGTGATAGGCACAGCAGTCCCTAAATGCAATCTTTGTCAGGCCCAGGTGTGCTCTCATTGAGGACGCCTTCCTTCCCAGCAATTTTTCTTTCTGCAGCGTTTATAAGGCTCTATTATAGTATAGCCACATCTGGAAGAAAATTCTCCTATTAATTATATACTTTTACGGCCAGGAAGACAAATTCTAAGAGATACCAACATTTTTGTTGCTGTTGTTCTTATTTCTTTGACAGGCTGCGCTTTATTTTTATTTTGTTTTGTGTTGCCAGGCATTTCAATATTTAAAGAGCCATTAACCAATGGAGGATGTGTAGATTTCTAGGAAAAAGGAAACCACAGCGTCAGCCTCATCAGAGAAGGCCAGAGTAATGCTAGCAACTAAGATCTTAGGAGGCCCCAGAGCCTGAGTGAGAAGGATTTTGCTATGCTAAAGTTAAAAAAAAAAAAAAAAAGTACCATTAACCTTTAACCTAGCCACTCCCAGGTGGACATTCACACTCATCACCAAATTGCCAGAAGATCTGATTCCTTCACAGTAAAAAACGGAACCAAACTGGACCAGCTGACCAGCAAGCTGTGTGCTCTCTGTGGTAGGGGTAATTTTCCAATCCAGTGTGAGTGTGATAAAGAGAAAACTATAAAGCCAAGCATCTAGTCTCATCTTTCAGAAAGAGACAAGAAATTTGGCCCGAAGTGTCTGAAAGTGACTTCAAACCCAGGTAGGTTTGGTTTTGGTTTGGGCATTTTAATTTTTTTCCTTTTTTATTTCTTGTATGTGTTTGTTGTTGTTGTTGTTGTTGTAATCTCTTTGGGTACTGTCAGCATATCAAGTGGGAGAGAAGAAAGAGACTGGTAGGTGGGGAAACTTTTTAACTACCAGACCATCCCTATCAGAGCAGGAAAAAAAAAATTCAAAGGGCTAGACAAAGTAATCATTGATCAAAAAAAAATTTTTTTGTAAAGAGATAAGGGTTTAGTGGAGAAAAATGGGAGTGCGTGTCCCCTGGGGAGACTACACTTGAATACCCTTGCCCAAGTGTGTGCTGCACGCCGGCTCCCGTACAAGCTGACTGACAACAGGAGGACTTGAGTAAGTAGAGCCATTTTCACTCTTTACATCAAACTCTAGCAGGTGAAATTCTGAGCAGCACCCGTGATGAAATGCTGACGACGCCTTCTGCAGACTCATGCCAGACCTCCCTGTTCCGAGTGGGCACCGGAAAGATGCCAGGGTCCAGTGCCTACCACACTGCCTGAGCAGAAGGGCCTTTCTGAGGCCCCCCCACAGCCCCTGGCTGCCTCTGTTCCTTGGTTCCTACCTCCTCCCAGCTGTTTCCACTCCCTCTTCCTGTAGGGCTGGACCCATCTTTGTACCATGCTCCAGCCTTAGTTTCTCTAGCTGTAAAATGGGATGAACAAACTCCACCCCAAGTGGGTACAATATGAATGAGGGTGGTGAAGCATAAATGAAGTTTGCTGAGGTTCCATTCCTCAGGTTTCATTATCCTATAGGCTTGATGTCACTAATTACTGTATGCTGCTCCTCACCCTTGCTGCACGCTCCATGACATTTAGGAAAAATCTGTAAATTTACAAAAATAAAAAAAGCGTGTGTGTGTGTGTGTGTGTGTGTGTGTGTGTGTGTGCTCATAGGTGTACATTTTTTAAATAAATCATGTAAAGAGAAATCACTGAATTTTCAACTTGGCTTTTGGGGACCATAGTCTTATAAATCCCCCCTCCCTCTCTCTCTCTCTCTCTCTCTCACACACACACACACACACACACACCATTCCACCCGCCATCCTTCTGCAAAAATAGAGCAGAGAGGCAGATGCAGCGACACTGGATTACATCACTGGAGAGAGCATGTGGCATTGAGGGAAGAAAAAAAAAATAAGAAAAGACAAATGACATTTTGCCGCTATAGTGTGCTATTTTAGGGGTGATGGCTTGACTTTCGGCCCAAATGCATATGCCAATGGCAAGGCTAACTCCAGGGACTCACAAAAAAGAATGCGTGTTCACAGCTGTACTGTACACCAATACAGATTACATGTTTTCAGTGTTGCGGCCACAACAGAATGCTAATTAACATACTGGAGTGATGAGAGCGGCTGCAAGGGCCTTATTGTTCCATTATTTCATGAAGCCCAGCTGCCTTTGTTTATGTCACTTATCCTCTGGTGCCACAGGTTTTTACTCCAAAAATACTATCCCAATACAACGTTAATATTTAAAAAACAAAGAGGTGGCAGATTGTCATTTCTGTGTCAGTCTCAAACTGCAGAACTGTTAAGCTGTTCTGGTTCGGTATTTAGAAATAATTTAACAGCCATATTCAGACACTGCCTGCATTCTAACGTAATGGCTGAATACTTGAACCAGGAGAATGCATAACTACCCTGACATCACTTATGAGATTTAGATTGGTCAGTTAATGGAAGTCTTTACCAGAATCAATACCATAACAGCTTCTTGAAATGAACGTGATTTTTTACAGGGAATGTTGCGAACAATAACTACAGAAATATACTACCTTTGTACCCGGCACAAAGAAGCGAAGATGTGAAATTAAGAAGCAATTACATTTTTGCAAACTAATATTCCAGTCGATTATTAAAAACAAACACTTTCAAAAATATGTACTTATCATTAAATAATTGGAGAACATTAATACCCCCCGTACCTGATTAATCATTTTTTTACACTTTTTAATAGCTGTTTCACCTACTGGCTACATTATCAGCTTGCTATTAAGTATTGATATTAATGATTGATATAATAATGATTAAATAAAAAACATTTTAAGAACTGATTTTTTTTTGTAAAAATATTTTTTTTCCGCACTCAACATTGGAGATAATTCTGTCTGTTGTCTAAATTAGTTTCCTCCCCACCCCCTGCTCTTTTGCCTGGATTGTGCATAAAAGTGACATTCTATAAAATACAGGCTTCCTCAAATAGTGTCCCACCAGCAATCTATACATTCTACAGTAATTTGCAATCACAGTTGGAGAAAGCTGTTGGCTCATGCTCAAAATGTTTATGGTACATTGCTTCCCCAAAGAACAAAAACACCCTGGAGTTTTATTTCAAATATCCTTAAATGCACCTTTATTGACACCAGGTACAACATTTAGGGTAAGATATCGTACCCCAGCCCAGATGCCACTCAAGCAGGATTGTAAATTAAGTGACAAAAGAAGGCCTCCCCCCAAAGTTGAGCCCTGCCCTAATCACAGCCACTGTCGCCATTGCTGAAGAACACTCCAATACTCTTTTTAAGGAGTTTAACTGGTAATCTCAGATAAATGGGGAGCCGCTTGAAGTGTCTGTCTTCCATGAGGCGGTAATGAGAGGATTTAGAACATTCCACATCCCAAACCCCTTCTCCCTAGCTGTGAGAATGCCACAGGTGTGTCGCCATAGAGGGGAGAGTGCTTCAGCTATGGCCGTCCCCCTACTGTGGACACAACATAGATTTTTTTTAATTGGATCCAGGAGCTAGCTAAATTATCCAACTGCTCTGTGCTTAAGCCCCCAGCTAGCTTACATACCAATAATAATAAACTTTCCATAATAACAGCTCAGCCTATTACTGGGGTTTTTCTCTTAACCTAAAAAGTAGAGCCACTTTATTTTGATTAAAGCCACTGAAGAAATTTCTGAATTGGTTACACACACACACACACACACGCACACACACCCAGAGCTGAAGAATTATAGAAGAGATCCAGGTAAATAATATTCAATTACAGGCATGCTATTTTCAGAGGACAACCGCTTATCTTATGGAACCGGGGAGAAAATAATATCGTAACTCATTCCTTTGTGCTATGTGGAAGCTTTTGTCCTCTCTCTTTCAACTGTTACTTACCAGGTCAACGCAGCAGCCAGGCACACCATACCCTGGATGTTGGCAACACCAAGCCTAGCACCCCTAGGTGGGGTCAATGTGCAAAGACCCAACTTCAGCCTGAGCCTTGACACTCACATAGAACGGAAGCCCTGTGTCGCCATTCTACAAGTGGTACATTTCCAAATAAGAGCTCAGAACCCTTTTGGTCTGTAGAAATAAGCACGCCGACCTGGTACATACTATGGTACTGTGTACTTCCACCATTTGGACTTATTTTTAACCATCTTAATCCCACTTAAACTTTGCGAAAACTCTATTGAAAATTTAACCTTGGGCTCTTGAATCCGAAACTGATAAAACCTAATAGCAACAAGGCAGAGAGCACTAATAAACTCATTATAGACCACATAAATGGGATGTCTGTGTGGCTGCCAGACAGCTCGAAGAAGAGGCTTCGGTTGCAAATAGCAAAAGCTAGCGAGGTGGTGCTGGAGTCTGTGTGGACAGTTGGAGGAAGAGGATTGGGTAACACCTCACAATAAGTTTGCTAAATTTACCCCATCAGGCAGTTCATTTAGAAATCTCAGAAGCTAAAATTGTAGGTGGGCTGTAGACAAGCTAGTCTGGATGAGAGTGTTTTTCCTGAAGGCTGAGAGCCACATCAGGGCCTCCTCCTGCAGAATGGGTTCTGTGTCTTTGGAGCTTTTTATGTTAGACTGTCCTTCACCAGCGAAGAGAGCCGCTCAGGACCCCATTGTACCCAGTGCTCTTCCTTCCAACATGGCTGCTCTTCACCTACAGATTCCATGGACTTGTCCCATAGTGGGCATGCCCACGTTTGCTCAGTTTGACTCGTGGAAAATCCACACAAGTTGTGAAGTTGTGGGATGTTGTGTGGAACCTCAGATTCTTGCCTTTGCCTGGGAAAGATCAGACACCATGCTGACAGTGGACCTGAGTTCTCACGAGCAACTGCCAAGAAGTCGCTGATGGTCACAACCCCTTTCAAGGATGGGAGATCTCTACAAGGTTACAGCCATCGCGTTTGACCACATGGTGTACTCTCCTCCACAACACCTTATGCTGGACCAGTATCATGTGAATTTCCCAAAGGCTGGTTACACAGAGAACATGAGCTATACCTAGACCTTCTGAATCAAGTAAACACAAAAGATGATCTATCTACCTAGGAGAGAAAGCAGAAAAAAAAATCCCTTGTGTACCCCCATCCCATTGTCCATGGCTTTATTGTGTGTGTGGTACACAAGTGTAATCAAGGAAGCCCCAGGACCAAAGGTGCATTGTCATTATAGATGGGTAGCCAGCCCATCCCCCTTGATGCTGTTCTCTTAGACCATCAATAAATACAGCTTCAGTGGCCAGATGATATTTAATTAGCATTAAACTCTTTTATTTCATGTAAGTTAGAGCCTTGCCTGAGACACTTCATTTGGAAAGTAACCTGGCACTCAAGATTAAAATGAAATATTAGCATGTCAGTGCTGGCTTCCTCGTGTGTTATGCTCCCCTCAGCTTTCCAACCTGGCTGAGAATGGAGCAGAGACACTTCTGAACCGTGTCACAGGGAGGCATGTGATGTGGGGCTTTCCAAAGGTGAGAGGCAAGATGTCTTACGTGGAAAAGCCTCGAGGAAGTGAGAGATGAACAAATGGAAACTTGTCAAAGCTAGAAACAAATTTCATTCTTCCGTGTGAATTTTTCTCCTCGAAACCCAAAGCTATCCAGCCTGTACCTGACTTCTGACTCGCCCACAAGCTGTGTTCTTTCTCCAGGTGTTGCCTCACTCGGGACGTACAGACCTAACGTCACTACAGACCCTAACCCCAGTGGTGCCTTTCCAAACACTGCATCTCTGTCCTAGGTTCTTCTGCCTCAGATCCTTTCCCCCATTTTAAAGGTCCTAGGACATCTGACCTTACTGGTGGGTTTCTGGTTTCGTTGTCTGTGGACTTATCATCTGTCTCCTCTAACTATGATGTCTCCTCTAACTCTACCATATAAGAAGAGAGGTGGAGAGATGACAGATAGATTAGCAGTAGACAGATTGATGGCAAGTGAGTAGATGATGGATAAGAGATACATAAGTGATAGATAAATACATATATAGATGATTGATAGCTACATAGATAGATGATAGGTAGATTAATAGAGATAGGTAAATGATAAGTAGATGATAGAAAGAAAAATAGATGATAGATAAAACGTGTTAGAACAAATAAATGATGATTGATTAAATAGGTAAATGACAAATAGATACAATGATAGAATAGCTAGATAATATATAGAGAGTATAGGTGATAAATAGATGACAGACAGATACATGGCTTGAGAGACAGGATGAATAGATGATAGATGATAGATAGATGGATGGATGGATGTAACATAACATGTAATATATATGTCGATATATAACTATAGATACACAAATGACAGATACATACAGACATGGACGTTCAGATGACAGTTACGTATACACATAAATGAAGACGATAAATGACAGACTAACAGCTAACTTAGTGAAGCACAGAAGAGCAGGATATCTGCTCTCAAGAGGCTTACAGTCTAGCCAGGCAAGGTAGCAGACACTCATAATACCAGTACTAAATTGCCTGAGACATTGGGATGGAAAGTGAGGACAGCCTGGGCTACATGGCAAGGCTCCAGCTAAAAACAACAAATAAGACAAGATTTAAAAAAAAAAAAACAAAACAAGATACTGGCAAATCTAGACAGGCAAAGGACAGAACCATCAGAAAGCATGGCTCCCTGAGATTCAGGGCTTTGTCAGATGTGCCCACGCGGGCACGCACACAACAATAATAATAATAAGTGACCCCTGGGGACTCTAAGGAAGGGGGCTGTGAGGACAGAGGAAAACTTGCCATGGCTAGGGGGTAGTCAAACCCCTGCAGGGTATCAGGAGGTAGTGGTTAAGGGAATAATGAGACCTAGCCTGAAGTGCTGGCAAGGCACAAGCATTCCAAGCAGGGCTACACTGTGCTCCCTAGGGCCCTTCACTTCTACCCAGACACACCTGGCAGCTCCAGGGGACACACAGAAGAAGTCTAACAAACACTTGACTGATTCTATAATTCTGTGAATGTTTAGAATAAAAAAGCATTTATTCGTCACACCAAACCAAAGTTCATAGATACTATTTTTAAAACGAAATTACATACAACATCTCATTAAAAGGAGAATTTCTTCCTAAAACAAAAACAAAAACAAAAAAACAAGTATAAGCAGGTGATGCTTGATATAATAATAAAAAATAAAAATAAATAAAAATAAAAAAACAGTCCAGGAGGAAAAGATGGAATCAAGGCATAGAGTTGAAGGGCCACCTCCAGATGGGAGCTGGCCCCACATGAGGGGCTAGGGAGGATCCAGTCCCAGTAGGTTTTATTAAGGTAGATCTGAACCTTAACGAGTCTATCTAAGGGGTGTGGGTTTCGTGGTCAGCCAAGGATTTGTAGAATTAGCAAAGATATGTGCGAAGATGTCGTGCCCTCCATGGGCAGGTAGCTCCAGCCAACAAAGCAGCTGAGCAAGGAAGAATGACTCGAGGGACTGCTGGGCACGTAGCTGAGTTTGTAACACGCTTGCCTAGCAGGCATGAAGTTCTGGGTTCTGTCCTCAGCACCACAGTGAAACCGGGTGTGGAGAGGCGTGCCTGTAATCTCAGTCCTCTCTCCACAAAGGCAGGAAGATCATAGGTTTGAGACTTATCCTCAACTGCCTTGTGAATCTGACTCTAGGTGACGTGAGATCCTGTCTCAAAGGTGGCACAAGCTAGTCTGGCTTCAGCAATTCCTTCTGCTCTAAGAGGAGGAGGAGCGAGAGAGGGAGAGAGAGCAGAAAAGAGAAAGACAGTCCAATGATAGACAGAGAGGGGGAGAAAGGAAAAGGAGAGAGGGCTAGGGGGAAGAAAATAAGGAGAAGGTGTGGGAAGGAAGCCAGGTGTGGCGGTGCGTGCATTACACCCCACATTCAGAAACGGATGCGCCGGGGCTGTCAGTTCAGAACCAGTGAGAGCCTATCATCAAAATAAATAAACAAAAGCAACAAAAAAAACTAAATTTGAAAAGGATGAGGGAGAGAAGGAGAGGAGGAGGAGGAAAAGAAAGGATGAAGAGAAAAATGAGAGAGAGAGAGAGAGAGAGAGAGAGAGAAGAGGAGGAGAGAGAAAGGGAGGGAGGGAAGAGGAGGAGCTATCTAAAGACAGAATGCTGGCTAAAGTCCTTATCAGGAAGAAAAATTTTTAAATGCATGGACTCTATTTATACTCTGAATAAACAAGATAATTACGTGTTCGCTTCATAAGTTGAGTCTTGACTTCAATGGCCAGTGACTATGGGTGTTTGGATTTCATATAAGCATGTTTAAAAGCCACGGGGCTTGACCCTCCAGCCAGGAAGCCGAGCTTAGTCAACACGTTCAGACTGTGAGCAAGGCAGGACACAGAGAGTTGAACAAACTAACATTCCACTCTGGGAACCCAAGTTAAAGCAGAATGGATGAATCTGTCAATTGTTTCACTGTCCTTGCCTGCTCTTGACATTGGCATACACCAGCTCCTTGTCTAACCCAGAGTGCATCTTTTGTATATGTGTGGGAAGAAAAAGAACACATAGGATCCCAAGGAATATAAATGTGGGTTTTGTTTTCCAAGGAGCAATCGTTTTATTCTTATTGTTTTAACAGCCGGTTGCCAAACACTATTCATAGGCCTGACCTGAAAGTGCCGGGAGACGGCCTTCAACCATGTTCCAGGGGCAGGCTGGACACCCTAAGTCAAAATTACCCTGTGCTGCCTCTTTCTTCCCATGAGCACCGTGAGCAAAGACAGTATCAGCTTCTGCAGCTGAGCAAATGGTCTCCTTGTTGCTGAGAGCTTGGATCCTATTTTATCACAGATGCCTCCCCTAAAGAGGCGTCTCACCACCAGGGCCCCGCCCACAAGTTTTCTTGTGCCTGCTCTCCTGTTTTCTGTACCCCAAGTTCCAAATACAACCCCAGAATCCTTCCCCGCCCCACCAGTCCTTACCCTGGTGTTTACAAGGTTCTTGACCATTGCTTCTAATTAGGGTGATCCACCACCTCCCCTTCTGCCAGGCACAGATACACTTGAAATAAGCTGTGCCTCCTTCAAGCAACATCACTCTTCTTTCACCCATGTGTATTTGTGAGACTCCCCCTTGTCCCTGAAGGTCCCGATCCAATGCCTCACTCCCATCATGCCCTTTCTGAGTGATACAACTACTCAGGTTTCTGCTTTTTAAACGGCTGCATCATAACTGGTGTCAAACAAGTCACACAGTTACTACTTCTGTCTAGTATTAGGAACATATTTGTTCCCTTGCTCTGGTAAGCCAATCTCTCCCTCTGACTTTGACTTGATGGCTCCCACTTTTATCCCTCGGGTGACCCCAGCCACTTCTGTGTTTCTCCTCCCTCACATAGTTGAAGCTCCTTGCTACCTTGGTTGGTGTCAAAGAGAGACTAACAGGACCCTATATCTTGCCCTTGAAGAAGTCCTAGCCTTGTTTCTGTAGGTGGCCTCACTCTAAAGCTACGATCGATGACACCTCAGGGACAGGCTTGGGACCACACCAATTTACAGCACGATGTATGAAATGCATTCTGGGAAAGGCCAAGGGGTCAAAAATGATGTCACTAAGGGTCTTTCAGATAGATGGGAACCTATATGTACAGAGATGTTGTCTTGGTGATGCCACGGAAAGCTTGGATTGCTTACTGTTCTTCCCCGTTGGTAGGCTTGCAGGCAGAAGACCAGCAGACACTATGGTCCGAGTGTGAAATGTCCTCTTTGGACATGTGTTTGGACACTTGGTCCCCAGCCAGTGGTGCTGGACATGAAGCCTAGCTGGTGGATGTTGGACCTAGGGCCTCGCCTGAAGGTTTTAGAACAATCCCAGCTTTTGCCTAAGCAACTTGCTTCCGGTTTGCCTGAGCAGCAAGCCCCCATGACTTGAACCATGCAGCTTCAGATGGACTGCCTGCCCTAACAGGAAGAACTGTATCCTTATAACTAAGAATACATCATACCTAACAACATTAGTCCTCATACCCACAGATACATGTGGTCTTCACCCCTCATCAAGGAAACTTATTTTTGCAGCAAAATGGCAACCACTACAGAAAAACATAACCTATCAATTATGTGGAGCTGTGGAGGCCAGTCCCAGTGGATACATTGACAGTATCCTCCCACATCTAAGGCTCAGAGAACATTGAGGAAAAGGGGTGGAAAGACTGTAAGAGCCAGAAGATCAGGGACTTTGCTGTGAGAATGTGTCTTCTAGTAACACCAGAAGGTAAAGTCTTACAACATGACTTGCTAAACATGAACTGAACAAGGGGGTCACCGACATACGTGCCAAACTGCACAGGGGAGAGGGGTGCACAAGCCCTCAACCCTACACAAAGAACTACAGGCAAGCACTAAAGCTGGAAGCAGGAGGGGCTGCCCTCCCCCCAAGAAGAGCACAGCAGTTGGCTGTCCAGTGCCAAATGGTCAGCCCTGAAAACATACATAAAAGCAATGATATGGACTTGAAAGGCTATATTTGGGATTATATATATATACACCAATGCATGAATTCATTTGATACAAAAATTCAATTGATACAAAAAAAAAAAAGCCATAAATTTGAAGGAGTGCAAAGAGGAGCATATAGGAGGATTTGAAGAGAGGTAAAGGAAGAAACGTTGTAATCAAATTACAATCTCAAAATATAAACAGAAAGAAACAATAAAAAAATGGAAGACATAAAGCTAATTCCTTCCCCTGCCAAGCTCTTTCTGTCAGTAGTGTGTCACTGTGACAATAAAAGGTAAGTAATACATACACTGTCTCCTCCACTCTCAGCCTAGGACTCCAGGGGCCTGTCCCAACCCAATAAGTAATATATGGAAGCCTGTTGAACAATATCAAGCCAAAGCCTTGATTTGACTTCAGGAGCCAATGATAGGCCAGTGATCTTTTTGGGACCTTTTGGGAAAGGGGGTAGAGGAGCATAATTTGTCATTGTTAGAGGTTAAATCCCAGTGCAGAACCATCTTCCAAATCCTACAATGAATGTCCTCCTGAGAGCAACTGGCTTTGTATCTTAAAGAGCTGGGGCAAATTTTGAAGACCAGGCAAACAGGTGAAAATAACATCATTGCCACGGGCTCCATGTCATATACACCCAGAAGGGAAGGCTTAGTACATCCTGAAAGGTTAAACGTAGAATGGAAGGTCTTTTTCTTCGCTTCTTTTCTATACTCTTGGCCTATCTTCCTTCCCATTAAAAGAGCACACACAGTTGAGTGAAGAGAGAAGCCATGCTCTCCGTATGTAGCAGGACACTCACCAATGCATTTGTAGGTCTTCATTCTGTGTGGATAGCTGAAAGCCAACAGCCTGTGTGTACCTGATTTCTTATAGATAATCCTCTTTTAAATTTTAATTAGGGTGTCTCAAAACCAAGACAGTAACTTATGAAATATCCAGGCGTCATCACAAAATGATTAAAACAGATCTTTTCCTGGCCTTTTCTACCCCATGCAGAAGAAGAAAAGGGAAATGATGAAAAGTGTATTCACTTAGCAGCTAATTCCTCAGTTTATCCTCGGTGCTCAGGGAGAGAAGTAGATCCAAGGCTCTAGAAGAAACTGGCTTGGAAAAAAAACGAACCTACAATGAGGATGTCCTGCTGTGAGTGACAGGCCTGGCTTGGACTTGCTACTGTGAAGTTCTTTTGTGCCCAAGACTGGTGTTGCCTCAGAGAGGCCTTTCAGAGGCCTACCTGAGCTACATAACCTGCAGCAGGCTGCTCTAACAAGATGGATCTGGAAAGTAAGCCTCATCTCCCTGAGGTCACCAGTAAAGACTGCCTCTGTCCCTGGGACTGGCCCATCGTTGCTCCAGGTAGTCAGAGGAACATGTGAAGTTTAGCTATGGCACAGAATCCCTGTGACAGTGATAGCTCATGGGACTGGGAAGGATTCAGTCAAAGGGCAGCTATGACTCAGCTAGCCATAGACAATCAGGGAAGTTGAAAGTTCTTTAGCTGAGGTTCAACCCAGATTTCCCCTTCCTGTACCTCTTTGGCTGCCCTGCCATGTGAATGGACACACAGACAGGCATCTAGCCGCAGAAGTCTGGCCTTGCTTGTGAACAGGCCTCTTTACTTGTTGGGGGCCATTTTCAAAGCTGACCTAATGCACAGCCTCACAACTTTCAACCTCTGACGTGCCAGAGGGGACACAGGAGCTTTTGTCTCATGACAAACAAAGCCAGAGTCAACCATGGGTGGGGTGGGCCTTGAAGTGACACGGCCATCCAGCCTTGAGGATGCAAATCCCACAAGGTCTTTGGTGAGAGGCAGGTTCAGGAAAAAACACGATAGGAGGAAATTTAGGTGTCAACCCCATGCCCACCTGGTCCCACTGTTCAGAAGAGGTTACACGAAGTAGCCCCATCTCCAACCCAGAGACTGTTGACATTTCTCTGTTCTGTCCACTGGTACAGAAAGACATTTACAAACAAACTGGTCATTGCACATTTGGCATCTTTTCCAAAGCTGATCCTTCAGGCACTCCCCATTCCCTCTACTATACCATCTCTCCACAGCAACACCCCCCCCAAAAAAGAGGTTCCAGTTTGCAGATAGAGAGCATCACAGTGGACCCCAAATGTCCATCAAGCACCATTAAAAGGAAGGAACATGACATGACACTGTTGGCAGTATGAGTGTGCACACCTGTAATCCCAGCATTTAGGGAGGCAGAGGCAGGAGGACTGATGAATTCAAGGCCAACCTGGGCTACAGAGAAAGATCTGTTTCAAAAACTCAAAACAAACAAGAAAGGGAAGGAGAAGTAAAAGCACAAAATCTAGAAGGAAGGAGAGAAAGCACAGCCTCTGCTCATTTTCATTTTCCCAGGAAGAAGAAACAGGACCATGGGGTAAAAGGGGTTAAATTTATGTTCTGTTAAAGAACCCCCCTCCTCCTTCTCTTCTATTTTTTTCTTTTTTCTTTCTTTCTTTCTTTCTTCTTCTTTTTTTTTGGTTTCATCTTCTCAGTAAAACACATAACTTAAAATGAAATCAAATATTAAAAATGACAGACTATATAAGTGCCGTGAGTAACTTCAGGTCACGGAGGGAGGGAGAAGCCAGCAAGTTGTCAGGCACTATCTGTCAGAGTGAATTAGAAACAATCAGCAGAGACTGAAAGGGAAGGTGATTGTTATTAAGCAGCGGGGCTGTGAGCAGGCTACCCAGATGTGGTCATGCATATAAAGGACAGGAAACAGCAGTTTAATTCAGGAAGCCCTGGCGAACAGGGCAGCCGAGAGGAGAAAAGTCCTTTGTCGCTAATAAGCTGGAAGTTACTTTGATAACAGCAGGGTTAGACTCGAGAATAAAACACATTTCTTTCACTACCACACACCATTAATATCGCAGAAATGCGGTCGGAAGAGATGCCCAGTGCGAGCCCTGGAGAAGTGAGTGGCCTTTCCTTCCCCAGCAGCACCAGGCAACCCACCACTCCTCATCTGGGCAGACACCTCCCTCCCGCCCAGGCTGGACTCTTCCTCACAGTCTGTCTTCTAGAAATGTCATATGATGAAAAATAAATAAATAAGTGAAAGAAAGAGATAAAGGAAAGAAAGAGAGGAAGGAAGGAAGGAAGGAAGGAAGGAAGGAAGGAAGGAAGGAAGGAAGGAAGATGGTCATATCTCAGTATTTCCAAGTGCCAGGCCCTCCCATCTTGGGGCCTGTAGGCAAGGTGCACCTCCCCACACACACATACCCTGTAAACAGCCTCTGTATAATGAAGGCCATGTATGCCACAACGAAAAACAATTTTATATGCAGACAAGGCCCGATTTCGTAAGAAATTACTTATGCAGGCGTTCTGCAATTATCCTGTGATACTTTCAGGCAACAGTCTGACAGCAGTTGTGCAAACAATAAAGGGATTACAGAAATAAAAACAAATAATATTACACACACAGAAACTCCATGTTGTATGTGGACCAGATGAAGGGACTGTGCAGAAATGGCTATAGCAGGTATGGGGGCCGACGGGAAAGGAGGGCAGGATGTGAGGCAGCCTCTTCCCAAAACTGCCTCAACGCCGCTTCAATGGCATCAAAGAAAATGCTCAGGTACATCAGATAGGTGTGCCAATTCCTTCCCATTCCTGTGCTGGGTCGCTTCTTTCTCCCCCTGACTCTTGGCTCATCATCCCATCCCAGGGAGTGGAGGACATTGACCATTTTGAAGGAATGAGCGGGCCAGGGAGTGGTAGGACATAGGAAATGAGCATATTGTCCTTCCAGGTCAACATGAGCAGCCCAGAGAAAACTTCAGGTCCCCACGATAGAGGGTCAGGAAATGCCTTCCAAATACTGGTGAAGAAAAGACAAATAAACAAAAGACCAAAAAAAAAAAAAAAAGTGCATCAGCCACTCACAAGAACCTTGAGGCTTCAGAAAAGGGGAAGTGCCTGCCTAGGCAGCTCCCCCTTGGCTCCCTCGGGGGCATCACCTCACTGATATGCAGACACTTGTGACTCAGGTGTTGGGGTGGCACAGAAGAAGGTGGCCTTCAAAAGTCCTGCACAGGACCACCTGATCTCCCTACTTTCCACAGCCACCTCTCTGCTCTTAGTTGCTGTCCTCAGAGCAATGGACACGCCACCACTACCAGCACCACCACAGGCACACATCCATATGCAGCTATCAGTATGAGGCTGGCTGCTCCTGGCCTGTCTTCCGTGTGCAGCTATGCTTTCCAACCTGAGTCATCCCATCCGGTGGCTGGGGTCAGTGCTGGCCAGTCCTTATTTAGCACTTCTGTGTGAGAATCCACTATGCTCGCTGAGGAGCATGGGATACAGCCCCCATCCAGTCCACAGGCTGGTTGTTTGCAGAATGTTTGTCTTCTCACTTGCCTTTCTGAAACAGGGCCTTGCTATGAGGCCCAAGCTGGCCTTACCCCACTTTGTTCCCTCAGCCGCCCAAGTGCCAGAGTGACAGGCCTGTGCCACCACGTCCATTCTACAGAAACTTTTGTAAAGATGTAAACTTGTTGCTAGCAGTAAAGAAGGAAGGAAAAGAAGAGAGACATTCATTCACAATCATGTTCTGAGGGTTACCAGAAGCAGACCTAGGCAGGCTTGGGTTCAACAAGGATGTAAAACGTGTCATAGATCGTTTCTGCCTAAACGAAAGGCAGTAAATTCCAGTAATGGTTAATAATTGAAAACATCGCAAACCACAGCTCACCACTCACAGGTACTGTGACAGCTATGGCAACAAAGAAATCTAGCCCCCTACCCCACCAAAAATGTCCACATGCTTCCTTTAAGCAAGTGTGGTCCTCAGCCTGTCTGGAGCTTTGGGAGGCTGGGCTTGTGCTCTTGTGAGAATGAGACTGGGCACAAACATATGGGGTGCCGGTTTGGGATGCTAACTCTGTCGACGACACCCTGCAATCCTAGGTAAGCCCCTTACCTCGTCTGGCTCTCAGCACCTCGTGGATAAGATGAAGGTGAGTTTGGTCACAAAAGCTGCTACTAACCCTGTGATTGCCTGGGCCTCTGGGTGAGCTGGAATTTCTGAGAAGTTTGCTTGCAACAGCCTCTGCACTGCCCAAGGGAACCACATCTAAACCACAGCATTGACAAGGCTCTGGTTTTGATTTTAATCTTTTTAAAATGTGTGTGTGTGTGTGTGTGTGTGTGTGTTCCTCTGTGTGTGTGTGTGTGTGTGTGTGTGTGTGTGTGTGTCTGTGTGTATGTGAAAGTTTGAGGACACCTTTTGGGAATAAGTTCTTTCCTTCTTCTATACGTGTCTGGGAGTCCACACTCGGGTCATCGGCGTCATTGGCCTAGGACCAAGGTGGGGTTTCCCTATGCAGCCCAGGCTTCCTGGAACTCACCACATTCCCTCTCCTCCTTCCAGAATGCCAGGATGACATGTGTACAACACCGGTGTCTTCTCCTCTGGGATTTTGGCCAGTCTGGGATCTGGGATTAGAGGGTGAGCTTCTGCTCAAGTGCCCACCGCTGACTCACAGGGCTGCCCAGGGGCTTGCTTGATTCTGCTGCTGTGCACAGCCCTGAGTTCCTCCCAGGGCTGACTGCCAGCTTGGACCAGCCACCAGGCATCTCTCCAGAGGAAACCAGACCACAGTGACCAGACCACCAGAAGCCATTGCAAGGCTAATTCTAATTCAATTATCTAGGAGAATCTCCACACCTGGGATGGCCTGCTTCTCAAGATGCTTTCTTTGGTTAGAAGTAGCAAAACAGAAATGAAGAGCCTGGGGGTGTGTGTAGTGTTGAATTGTGAGCTGTTTAGCACACGCAAAGCTGCAGGGTTTATTTAACAGTACCTCAAAACAAAACAACTGAAGAAAGAGAAAAAAAAAAAAAAAAAAGCCGTGGCCTCATCACGGCCTAGGAAGCCATCCTGAATGAAGCATGCCCAACCTATTTTTCTGCTTGCAGTTTCCTACAGCGCCTGTCCATCTGCCATCTCATTCACTGGCTCCCTTGCTTTCTGCTTCCCACTCTCATCCTGGACTGTCTTGACCGTGTTGCTCCCAGTGCTTCTAAATGATCCTTCTAAATCAGTAGGGCCTCCAGTCAGATTCCGGCCTTCCTATCCGCTGTGGCTTAATTCTGAACTGTCCCCACAGGTTCAGGTCACATCAAAGGCTAACCCACCAGCTGGGTGGCACTGTTCTAAGAGAGGATGTCTAGCTAAAGGAACTGAGTCACTGGGGTTAGACCCTTCAGGGCATCCTGCCTTGGCCCTCTTCCTGTCTTGTGTAAGCCACTTCCTGTTCACCATGACATAAACTTCTCTCCTCTACCACATCTTCCTGCCACCATGATGTGTGGTCTGAGTGTTTGGGGCCTTGGGCCACAGACTGAACTCTGTAAAATCATGAGCCAAAATAAATCATCCCTGTTTTAAATTGTTTATGTCAAGGATTCGGTCACAGTGATGAGAAAAGCTAAGGGTTTAATACTGCCTGCTAGCTATGCATCCTGAGACAGACAGCTTAACTCCCCCAACCTCAGTTTCCCAAGCCTGGAAGATGGAAGTAAATGATGAGATCTGACTGTTAGGGGCTCCATGTGGACTGAAGTAATCTCAAGGAACGCTGAGACATCAGCAAGTTCTCCTCTGTCTGCTCTCTAGAATTAAAGCTCTCCCCGGGGAAATCAGAACTCCATTCCCACCTCATTCCTCGTCTACAAAGGAGTTATGGGCAATCCTTACCTCCAAGAGTTACAAAGTATCCTGGCAAAGTTCCAATGGGGCACAAAGCACACCCCCATATGTACACAACCTTATCCATTTCTCAGAGAAATTGCAATCTCTGTCGCTCTTCTCCACTCCCAAAATACCACCCCTGTAGCACTCAACTAAGGTGAGGGCTACTGAGAAAAGGATGCTGACTCGGGGTCAGTGGAGCCAGGACCAGCCTCTGAGGTCAGCACATCTGTGGTTCCCAGAGCCCTGCCACCTCCTCTAGTTCCAAGACAGCCTTGACAGCTGGTGGCCACCCATTCAATGCCCAGGCCTATGGGAACAGTTCAGATTCAAACCGTTACAGATAGGAAGGCCAGAGTCTGACAGCAATTCTTGTTGAGTTTGGAGCCCTGCCTTTTAGAAGCGCTGGAAACATCGGACGGGACAGTCTAACTTCTGGCTCACAGGTGGGGAGCTCGGGTAATGGGGACTATGAATGGCAAGCGGTGAAATGGAGGTCCTAGATACCACGGGCATTTCCTCTGGAGTTCCCTGGCCCTCATGATCATGGGGGGAGCTGTCTTCATGGGGGCTGGACTATGGACCTGGGCCTGTGTCTTCCCTCTTTAGAGGGGTCTTCTCTGGACACTCGTGTTGTAATGATACATAAGGACAGTGGGTTGTTGCAGTGCGTTTCTGTAGCTTCTCTGTTTTATTTTATTTTATTTCATTGGTATACTTTTTTTTTTTCAGTACTCGGAATTAGACACATGCTAGGCAAACTGAGCCACGTTCCCACCCATTTTTATTGTTTATTTTGTTTTTAAAAATATCTTGAGGTAATCTTGCTAGGCTGACCTTGAACTCACAATCCTGCCTCAGCATAACAAGTGTCAAAATTACAGCAGTGCACTACCACAACCGGACTTTTGGCTTTTCATTCTGAAACGGGCTCTCTAAGTCACTCAGGCTGGCCTACAACTAACTCACTATGCTCACTGGAAAGCTGAGGTCGTCTGACGCTCCTGCCTCAGCCTCCTCAGTGCTGGGGCTGGCCAGGATTCCCAGCCTGTAAGACCTCATAAAGTCTTTCAGCTTGTGTGCCCGCTGGTTGCTGTCAGAATGAAAAAGCCCCTGAAGCCAAGGAGAGTTGTGCTCACCCTGGCTAGATGCAAAGCCTTCGTCCTAAAGAACGTTAATGCTGGACTCAGACTGACCCTGTCGCCACATTCTGGTGGCTTCAGTTGACCACTGTCCTCTCAAAGTGACAGCCACCGAGGGCAAGAAAGAAACAGGGGAGAGCTCAGAGATCAAGATTTTGTGTGTGTGTGTCAGTTTGTAAGTACAGTAACCTCGTGTCTGCAAGGTACTCTGTGGACATCTCTCTGAACAAATACATCGTGGATAAGGATGTTTTCAAAGACAGAGCTGTGAAATGCAAGGCCAGATGAGAGGCCAAGGTCAAGTTTGAGGAGAGATATAAGATGAGCAAGAACAAGTGGTCCTTCCAGAAGCTTCGGGTTTCCATCATTAAAAATACAAAGGAAAAGAAAAAAAGACTTCACAAAGTCAAGTGTCTTTTTCAAAGAACTGCAAGAGTGGGGGTGAGGAACTATCTCCCACACAGAATAACAGCTTAGGGCCACCTCAGGGCCCTCTCCTCTCACTGGCTGCCAGCTCCTCTCAATGCAGGCCCCTGGGGAGGTTTCCAGCTCTGGAGCCTGGGGAGCCCTGAGTTCTGGGGCTGAAATTCAACAAGAGACTATTCTCAAGTCCTGTCTGTTATTGATCCTCAGAGGATAAGAATTTGTTCTTGGAAGTAAAGTTCTAATCTTACTTCCAGGTTCTGTGACACCCACCCCAAGTCATCCCTAAGTGTGCATTTCCCATCCAGGAAAAAAATACTCCCGTGCCTGCTTATGGGCTACCCCACAGAACACACGCTCCTCAGTCCCCTGCCCCATAAGACCACATTTACATGGCGTTTATGAATATACACTGCTAGCACTGTTTAATCTTCATATTAGTTACTGTTATCACTCTTCTTCTGTGCCAAACTTTTAAACTAAACTCACAGACGCCTAAGTGTAGGGAGGCCAGATTAAGTATTAAGTTTGGTGGGGTCTGTGGCTTCAGGCTTCCTTATAGAACATGCTCCCTGCATATGGAGCAGACATCCATGACTGCACTTTATGTTCTAAGAAGCCCCAAGTTTAGCCAAGTGACTAGCTGCAAAATATATGCCTTAGTGCTGGAAAACCCTGTGAGCCAAAATGCCTGTCCTACACTGTGCAAGTTACCCAAGCTAGGGATGGTATACGGCTCCCACAGGGCAAAGCCGTGACATTCCTTCTTTGTCTGTCTGCAGTGGTGGGGGTGGGGAGTGAGAAGGTGGGTGGGAGACACTCAGTTACGTAGTTCATTTTTGCTTCCCTTCCTATCCCATCCCAGAGGAAGACAAGGGGGAAGTGGCCAGCATGGTGGCAGCGTGTCTTCTCCTGCCTCGAGAAGCCCAAGGTATGGAATGTTTCCGAACAAGCCAAGGCACTTGCTCTCTCCGCAGCCAGTTGAGAAGCCTACCAGAGGCCCTCGGCAGCTAGGCGGAACCAGGCCTTCAGATAACGTGAGCATCCACACTGCAGAATTCCTACCATCAATGTAGCAGCTGAATGCTGTAAGGCTCCGAACTCCCCCATCTGTGTTTTGCCTCCCAAGAGGGAAAATAGTCTTCACAGACATTCCCTTATCTGGCAGGCAGATTCCAAACCTTACTGGCAACCACCAGCTTGTTTTCCCAACCCAGCAGCAAAGGAACCAAAAATTGTTCCTGCCTGCGATATGCCGAGGAGGGACCTAGCCAGGAGCTTTGTCTGCAAGCTCTAGGCTGGAGCTCCTGAGCTGCCCACCCCCCTCCTAGAGGGCACCTTGGGATCTGGGAAGTCACAGGCCTGCCAGGCCGCTGATGGCCCCCACTATTGCTTTCATTAACTGCTCCTTTTTCTCAACATAGAATACACCCACCAAGAAGCTGCGGGAAAACACTCAGCGCGGTGTGAAATCAACACTTTCCGACTCAAATAACGGGGTAAAACAGGGAAAACTTCCAACCTTCTCAGTGTAGACATTTTCTTCCCGCAAGAATCACAACAAGGCCTTGATGCCACCATCAGCCTCCTGCACACGGAGGAGTCCCCAGTCCTGGCTTTTCACAGGTTGCTATTTCCTTGCATTTTCCCCTGGCCTGGCCCTTCACATTCTTAATCCAGGAACCCTGAACCCAAGCAATTGCTAATAAGCCAATACGGGATGATAACCGTGGAAGTCTAATTGATAGGAGTCTCTATCGACTGGCCTTGATGTCTATCTGAGCTTCTCAACAGCCAAGATTTAAATGTTTCATTTTATTTTTAACTTTCACTTTCCCTCATTGCAGCAGTGGCAGGCAGAGGTACGGTTTCACTATCAGAAAGAATCACGGTGCAGAATAATTTATGACTTCAGCTTGGGCTTTCAGAAAAGCCATTTCAAATCTTCACTTTGATTTGGTTGTATCAAAACTACTCAAAATAACAGCAGCACTTTTCTTGGAACCAGAAAACGTGAACAGCACGTCAGGATTTTGAGCTGGATCTTCATCTCTATCCCGGAAGAAAACTCCAGAAAGGAATTAAGCCACCGAGTGGAAAACACAGCATCGGGGCGAAGCTCCATGAGAAAACAGAACATTGTTCTACCAGATCCTTTTGTTTCAAACCTCCAATACCCCAACCGCAAAGGAGTGACAATTCCCAGGAGCCACAGCCCACAGTTTACTGGATGGGTGCAGGTGACTCCACTTGTGTCCAGGAGAGGCTTGTCTGGGGTGCATAGTGGGTGGCTTGAATTGGATTTGTGTGAACTCAACAGGGTAACCAGGAAGAAGCAAGGAGTGTCCAAGCGGACAGCTCTAATAGGGTGAGACTTACCTGAACACCCTCACTGCATGCTTGACTTAAGGACTGTCAGTCTAGTAATAATATGTCCCCAGGAAAGATGCTCTGGATGCAGGCGCTGAAAGATGGCTAGAGGGATGGCCCCGCTCCCTGTCACAAAAAAAAAAAAAAAAAAGGGAAATAGAGAAAGAAACCATGTAAAGTAAAATGTAACAAATTCAGGAAATCACAGCCATACTCTGAGGTCAAGGCAACTCAGCTGCAAAGGTTAAAGATGAAATCAAATCCAGAGTATGAGAATGGAAATCTATCCCCATTGCAAGGCCACCGGTGACGCGCCATAGACAAGAAGCTAAATACTGCCTAGCACTGGGATCCTTTATTTCCATCAGATCAATAAGAGCTTATATTTATCAGGATTCCAAACAGCTGCCACTTCTGACAACCTCCACTTTATTTTCTCACTCCTTGCGCTGTATCAGGGCAGAGAGGACCCGAGAAGCAGCTTTTAATGCTATTTACACCTGAAGACACAATTCCATTAAGAGGTCCTGTTTTGTTAAAGAAACAGGGATTGATATGATTATATTGGCAGGAACGGGAAGCGCCTTTGTTCTTCTCCCCAGGTCTTCCCCTCTGCAAGGCAGACCCTGCGAGGAGGGGGTCTGATGTGAAGTCAGGGTGCGGGCACCTCTTTTTCGTTGCTGTTGTTCAAACTTGCCATTTGTGGAGGGAGGAAGGACTCTGCTAAAATGGTTACCCCTCTAATCATCTGTACGGCAATATTTGCTATCAGGCATTCTAAATAGATTATCAGCAGTCCATCTGTGTCATTATTGATTTATAAGGCTTTAAGCAGCTTTAGAATGGAAGCTTTCCCACTGAGGGGCTCCTTGTATAAATCAGAGCCGTGCTCAAATATAGCAGCCATCATTCAAGATATTGTTCTTCAAATCATAACAAGAAGGAGAAAATGATAAATTGCTTGTAATATACTGATCCAAACTGATATGCAAATCTTGTTTTTAAAATATATTACTTGAGTAAAAAGAGGCATCATTAACATATGAATGCTATATGCAAATGATCGTGACAGAGCAGATGTTGGCGCATGTAATTGACCTATATGTGAATTGCATCAGAACCCTTAACTCTATTAATTCACTACCCAGTAACTAGATATTGTCCAAAAAGTACATTCTTTGAAACCATATACTGGAACCGAAGCTGCCAGGGTTCCAAGGATTCAGAAACAAGGTCACTGTCAGTAGTATTTTGCTGTCATCTGCATTCCCCTTCTTATGGATGACATCATCATGTGGCCGTGTAAATCGATCACTTAATAGCATTTAGGAAATACTGCAGTGGGGAACAGGTTATAAAAAAAATGCCCCAGTTTTATTCTTTTTCTTGGCAGAAATGTCATACCTCTTAAACTGAGGGTTTGTGCATGAGTGCCCTGTGAAACTCACAGATGCCATTTTATTCCCCGTCTTTATTTTTCCACTTCTTCTCAGAATGACATTAAATTGTATTAAATAGCCTTTTGTCCACAGGGCACAGACCACCCCGCATATGATAACGCATTAATGCCCCCACGTTCCAGCCACTGAGCTGAAACATTCTCAGACTTAGAGGATAAGTATGAAGCGCCATTGTGTGTATAGCCTGCTAACAACTGTGACACATACTAATAGAAACATACCTAATAAATTACTGCTTTCAGGTCTAGCAAGCTGACATTTCTCTGCAAGGGACAATTTTATATTTGTGGCACAGAACAAAATTGCTTCATATGAAGCCACTGTGGATTAGCATAAAAATTAACACTTAAATTTCAGCTTATTTTCCACCCTCTCCTCCTGCCACAACAATCAATTCCTCTTATAAATCTGATTAGATTTTATGATGCTTATTATTCCAAGCATGCCTCAACACAGCATTCACGGGCTTGAAGACTATTTGTTTAAATAGAAAAAAGAAGCAGATAAATCTATAGGTATTTTTTATTACCCCTTTCCCCACCAGTTTCTTTCTCATATTGTAACATCAGTAATTGATTGCACACATTAATTAACATGTAAGGTAGAAATTCTGCATTATGTGTGATTTATTTTCCTATCTGGTGAGTAGGTTTGTGTGTTGCCCTTGTATTTCTAGGACATTGGGCTCAATTCTGGTCCAGACATGAATGTCAATGCTCACTCCCCCGAAAGTTATTAATGTCAGATATGAAATGAGATTTTTGATTTCACCTGCTTACTAATCCACAAAAGCTGTTTTGAGTGATGTAGGCTTAAACGCTCAAATTTGAAATGATATATTGCTATATCTGATAACATGCAAATATGTTCATTAGACATAATTTAGCAGGAGAGAATAGCAACAGTTTCATAACAAGCCGAGGTCAAAAATGGTTGTTAATTAAACAAGTCGTGAAAAATGGCATTGCAGGGACACTGTCCGACAGGCACAAGGCTTCCAGGGCTATGCCACAGATAAGTATCCACGGCTCTGCTTCAACCCAGAGAGAGGGGGGAACTTCTGCTATCTTACCTAACCTAAATCAAGGCTCACACAAAGACCCTCGAGTTGATCACACAAGATGCCACTTGGAGTCTAATGGCAACATGCTATCCTCGCCCATTTGAAGATGTGATTTCACTTTCTGTCTTCGTGGCTTATAGTGATTTATATGGTTGACTCTTTCAAAGACAAACCAGGGAAGAAACTAATATTACATCAGGTCATCCTTCTGGTTGTCCTGAGTGTTTATGGCTGTCTATTTTAAACGAAGCAGCTAGAGTAACAGGCAAAACCATGGCTGAGATGTTGAGGGCAGGGGTCAGGGGCTGAGGTGGATGGGGCACTGTGCATGCTTCTATGATTTCTTCCTTTTCCTCTGGTCCTTCTCAAGTACATGAACCAGTTACATAGGGAACCAGCATGCAGTAAGAACTCTTCCCATTTGCTACGAGTTGAGATTCAAGGTGGGTGAGGTTCTGATACACAGGTAAAATAGGCCATCTAGACTTGACTTCTTAAGGTTTGGATGCCTGAGTGCCTTCAGAGAAGAGGGCACTCTGGGGCCAACGAACAGTCTAAGGGGAGCAGCAGCGTTTTCCAACTGAGCACCCACAGCCTTCATATAGGGAAGGAAAACACTCATAGAGTGGTGAAGGGCAAAGACATCATCTCCAACCAACATGTTCCTCATGCCATGTATGAGAGTCGTTAGTTTATGTGATATTTATCCAAAGAATCCTTGAGGGTCTTTCCGTAAGCAAGAAGGCTCATGAGTGCATCGAAGTCACACACAGCAAGGAAAGTTCATATGATATGAAGTATTAAATCTTAATTGTTCTCTGTAGGTTGCTGTTTTGAGTGTTCGATCCCCAGCTGTAGCACCACTTTGGAAGGCCATGGAAGAAGCCCTAAGAACCTAGCTGGTAGCCAGCCATTGACAGTGGCAGCAGGTGGGGCTCATTGCAGTTTAAATGACCCCCCTGGTTTTTGTCATGCTTGGTCATCTGCTGCTTGGTCTGCCATGATGTGAGCAGCCTTTGTACCTGCTGCCACTGCCATGGACTGACCTGTCCATCAAGCCTTCCTCATCATGACAGACTGAAAACCCTCTGAAACCCTGAGCCAAAAATGAATCTCTCCTCTTCTAAGTTGTTTCTGTCACATATTATGTTCAACCATGATGTGAAAGGAATGAATACAGTGACAACTCAGAACTGACACAGATCTCTTCAGTCCTCATCCATGTCATGAAGGATGAAAGCACTATCCTAGTTATCCCATGTCCAAGTATTAAAAAAAAAAGTCTTCATTCTCAGCCTGCCAGGAAGTCATTATTACTATTACTAGAAATTTAACCTCGCCTTTGGTTTGTGTTTTGGGGTTCTTAACATTTCAAATACATCTCTCAGCTAGGAAAAGAGACACAGTAGCATTCTTTCTGTGTGACTTCTGTTCCCATGACCTCCAAGGATGATGAAAATTTTAAAAGAAGACAGTTGGATGGAAGCTCTGCAAGTGGAGAAGACAGGACCCCCAAGTGCCCTTAACCTTTGATGGTTCTTTTTCCCATTCTGCTTTTTGCTGTATCTCTTGACCCTCTATGTGGGGTGCTTCATGTGATTGTCTATGTGCATTTCTTCCCACTCACCAAAATCCTGGACTTAACCCTAGATTGTTTTCCCAGTGAGAAAGAAGTAACTCAGCCTGTTCTTAACTTCCAGAATGATCCAAAGATAACCCAGACCAAAAGAAGGCTTGTTGGAGACACTCAGATAAGACAATGTTTTCAGTGTTGAAAAACTGAAGACAGGGATTTCAGAAAATGAGTGACACTCAATTTGTATATCACAATAGATGCATTTAACTGTTACTTGTCACAGGCCAAAAGCCATCTCTCAAGCCCTAGCACTATCTATCCAACCTCATGTACCTCCACATCAAGCATCTATCTTGTTTAATGTTGACACAACTCCAAAGGCTGTAAGTCATTTCAAAGTGGATTATTCATTAAGTGAAGGAGTGAATGTGCAAAAGAGCGGCCCTGTAGTGCTCATGTGACTAAATACGTAAGTAAATGAATGTCTAAAGACTTGTAGAGAACTAGAGTGATGATGGAAGGAATCAAAAAGCATAAGTGTATGAATTAATGAGTAAAATTCATATGCAAATTAAGAAATGACTTGTGGATGAATGGATATGGATATCAGTGGATCAATAGATTCTTTTACTATTGTTATTTACAGTGCTGGGGATGGAACCCAAGACCTGTGCATGTTAGGCAAATACTCTTCAACTGAGAAACTTACTAATGGGCTCCTAAACAATAAATATCTACATGAATGCCTCTATCATGCTCACCCAAAGAGTTGATGTGAGATACGTTAGAAAATATGGTGAATATACCTGCTGCTTGAAACGCTGTCTGGGAGTTTAGTTTCATCCAGTGGGAGTCTCTACAGACCCTGATAGAATCAGGAAGAAGAAAAAAAAAATAGCCCTATCCATCTAAGCCTCCCGGGGTGCTCCAATGATGCATTCCTTAGCCTGATAGACTCCTGGGAAATCCTGCTAGACATGAGAGTGTCTTCCTGGATAGGAGGAGCCATAGCACGGGAGCACTGATCCTAGCACACAGCACACAAGCTCCAGCAGGAATTCCACCAGTCTGAAAGCCATCTCCAGGTCTCCACCCATAGAACTGAAACAATAGGGCTGGAGTGTCACTCAAGTAATGGTGCCCTTCAGTGCAGAATAGTTTCTGGCTAGGCTCTAGCATCAACCACATTAAATATAGAGTGGAAATGACATATTCAAGAATTACAGGCTCCATCTCTACACATAGCAACTGCTCAACTACTGGCCAGCATTGTTGGCCATGGCTGAGTAGTTCTGTTCCAGGGATGTTGGGTCCCCTACCCATGGTGAGCTTAGTCCCAGGTGGCCATCCATATTTCCAAAATTTTATATGCACCAGGCTACCTGAAGCAAGGCACTGGGCCACAAGGACCTTCCATTAAAGTGCATATTTCATTTCTTCTACCAAAGCTCCACCAATGTGATCAAAGATACTTATCTAAACTGTCAAGCAGAGCCAACATGTGTGATTCTTTGCTCCATATTGAATCCTGTTTTCCTACTTGTAGCATTAAGAATTTGATCTGCATCTGTGGGTTCTCAGCATCTTCTCACAGCATAACACTTTCTACAAGGACTTATGAGTTCCACAAGGAAATGCATTCGTCTCCAAGAAGGACCCTGATTCTGTATCCCTTTTTCTTGCTTCCAGAGCCTCTCCTTGGAACCCCTGGGTTACTATGGACACCAGATTGGGAACTGCCAGTGCTGAACTCTTCATGATGTTTTGCGATTGTCACACTTTGTGACAGTGGTATTAGTAGCTTAGAGGGGGGAGGGAGTCATGAACTGAAAATCTGGTGTCACTGCTCTAGCATGGTTTACTCTAGCATGGCTATCAATCTCTCATTGACCCCAAGGAACACAGCACAAATTTGAGGGAGTTTGAATGAGATTCTCTCTAGTCTCTCCACAAGGACAGTCTTTCAACTCCAACTGATCACTACTCCTTCCTTGTTTCCAACCCTTCCAATGATTCTGGAAGCCAGACCTGCCTTGCCGCTAGCCCTGGCACTGAGGGAGACCAGAGACCTCCTGACCTTCCTGCTCCCACTGACAGATAATAAGCCTCTGCCCCCTATGCATACCCAGCATCCTCCCATGAGCCAGTGCATATAAGATGCTGTGGAAAACCAACTTCCAGGATGAAAACAAGAACTCATGGGAAATTCCTCACTGTAGAGTCACTACATGTTCCTCATCTCTTCTATCTTGATCACGACAGTGTAGCCCACATTTGTGTCATGTTAAAAAGAAGTAAAAGACGTTGAAGCAATCAGTCCTAAAACTAAAGCTGACATAAATTCCCTTTAGGAAAGGGCTCTAAGGTTGGAAGGGAAGTATTATACAGAAACAACACGTGGAGGAAACCTGAACATGATGGGACCGTAAATGAAAGGAGAGGTATAAAAGGAAGAAAAGGAAGAGAGACGTGTCACTGAGAATGATAATGAGAGAAATAGGGAGATAGCCACCACAAGAAATGGCTCATTAGACATTTCTCCAGAGGAGCTTCTTTAGAGAGTGTCCTTCATCTCTGGACCAAATCTCTGAGCTGCCCCATCACCCTCAGGAGTGTCAAACCAATCCTGAGAACAAATGATCTTTTGCAGGACGGCCAGAAATTTCACATTACATGATTTAGTTCAGCATAGCGTACATGTGAGGGATCATGGAAGAGTCAGATACCAGAAATCCAAGTCACAGCACAGACTGATTCTTATCTCTCTGTCCAAGAGAGCATGAATGGAGGCATGATCAGATGCAGGCTATGATATCAGGTCCAAAGGTGCAGGCTCCATGTTCTCAAAGCTCATTTGCATGTCACCTTCACCTTGTGGGAGTGTCTACTCAAACCTGCACCAAGGACTAGTTAAGGCCTTCTCAAACTGACTGATAGGTTTCCTAAAGTCAATCTATTTCATTTTATATAAAATTAGCATAAAAAAAGCCAATATGCTGTTCCCAAGTACATAAGTAAACAGATAATGAGGTCAGAGAGGAACACACACATTTTTGTTGAACCAGAGAAATGGCCAGGGAGGGAAGAACCAAGCCCCAACTTTGGGGTGAGCTGTCTAGCATAAGTCCTCCTATATTATGCTATACTATGGACCTTGAATGCTCAATCGCCTCTCTGAGCCCATTTCCTCCTCTTTAAGATGGGGTGATGGTCATAAGGATGATTTAAACTAACTGAGAGGATCAGTAATTAGTTCACTAAAAACAATAATGTGCCCAGCACACAATTAGTATCTGCTATTGCTGTTGCTATTCTCAGACAAAAAGGTAACCCAGGAGATGTTCTAGAATGGCCTATCTAGTCGGCGCCTCACACTGAATGTTGCCTGGTATATTCTTATTTACGTGAGCAGTGACAAGGCCGTAGGGCTAAGAACCAGGAGACTTGGTCATTGCCTCACCAGTCATAATTCACTCTCTGAGATTGGGAGTCCATTCCCTTCCCATGCCTTAACTTTCCCAGCTGCTCAATAGCAGGATTGAGTGCAGGAGTATGCAGAGGGCTTCTAGCTGTGGGGAGTTTGAATTCCCAAGACTCCCATGGGCCCAGCCTTGGTGAATACATGCATTCCTCACTCTGCCCTAACCCAGCAGGTGGCTCATACAGCAGTGGCCTCCAATGCTCAGCTTTCAGGTTCAATAATGAAACACTGATGGAGAGGCAAAGCCAACAGGAACGAGCACGCGGCGACTTCAGTGTGACGTCTGGGATGGACCATGATTGTGTCCTTACCACCTCATTGGAAGCACACCATCATAGAGTCCTGCTAGAGCCTTTACAAATCTCTGGCTACCTCCTCTGAAGCTCACCTTTGGTCCACTTTTTTCAACCCTTATTACTGTGGTCATCCCAACTCTCACCTTAACCTATAACCTGAAAAATACTGTAGTGATATCAGTATAGCATATTGGGGTAGCCAACCTCTTTCTGTTTCCCAGCATCCAGCCCAGAATTCTGTGACTTAGACTTTAGGGGCTGCAGAAGCTTGCATCTTATTCTAAAGCTGCCTAGTTTCTCCACGGATAGGTCACATATTAACCTATAGTTAACTATAACACATACCTGAGGCTAGCTACTTTGATAAAGCAAAGAGGTGTATTTGGCTCCTCATTCTGAAGATTCTGGAGACCAGAATTTGCTCAAGTCTGGAGAGGACCTCATGGTAAGTGGCAAGAACACACAAGAGTGAACAATTCGCAAATTGATCAGCAAAGAGCAATTTATAGGGCCAAGCTTGCTCTCTTTGTTTTGGTTTTATGAGATCGTGACTATTTTGATTTCTTTACTCATTCATTCATTACTACTATTACCTACTATTACCATTATTTTTATTTGCAGTGTGAGTGATTGAGACCAAGGCCTTGTGCTGGTAACCAGGCATTCTACCACTGAGATAAATCCCCAACCCCTTAGGCTCACTCTTATAACCACTCTCTATCTTGGAAGCTCTGAGCTTTGAGGTAGCTTATCTCAATCTCTTCCAAGGATAGCTCCCTGGAAGCTTCACCTCTTAAAGGTCCCTCCTCTTGACATTATCACAACACATGTGACCCTGGGGGACACACTCAACTATATTCAAATCACATCAGGTCTGTCTCCTATATAATACACCCAGAAGTCTGTTCAGGGGCCGGAAAGGTGGTCCTGCTGCTCTTCCAGAGGACTCAATTTCGTTCCTATGACTCATGTCGATGGAGCTCGCTACCACCTGTAACTCCAGCTTCAGAGGTTCTGATGTCCTTTCCTGACCTCCACAGTCATCTTCACTCTTAGGCACATACTCATACAAGCACTCACACATACGCATTTTAGAAGGCTGCTTACAACCCCTATCCACTCTTTTGCTACACACAAGATAGGAACCACCTCAAACCCCCACCCCACCCCCAGGACTTTTGCTGAAATCCACACATGCATATTAAAGTTTAAAGCTCGATGCATGGGGGACCTTGGATTCTTTGGAAGGCTTCTGGACAGCAGGACAGCTATGGATGAATCTTCCTGGGGTGGGCACCTTCCTGCAGTGATCCCCATACCCAAGTTAAGACCTGATGACTTGAAATAGTGAGCAGGGATGGGAAGGTCAGTACCCAGAGCTTGGCTATCGGTATGAAGGACATGCTCCCACCCCAGGGACCACTAGGTGTGGCTTCGGACAAATATACACACATGCCACATCGTGGTTTGTTTTGAAGAGTAAACACACAGTCTCTAAAATAGGCAATGTTGAGTCTCTGGCACAAAATAAGGCTATGAGAGTCACTGTTTACAATCTCCACAACCCTCCAGCTTGCAAACGCTGTCAGAAAGTGTCCACAGGAAAAGCTCTTTTTTTAACAGTGGGTTCTCATCTTGGTTTTAGGCAATGATATAACCATAGAAGGGCTTCAAGGGACACATGTCTGTCCCCACAGAAGAGAAGGGGAGGGAAAGACACAGGACAGCAGTCCCCGCGGAACCCTGCATAGACAGGACAGCGCCTGGCCGCCTCCAGGATAGACCAATTACAACATGACTACCGAGGCCTGCAGCCCTGTAGCCCATCCTGGGCTTGCAAGTCCCTGAGTTATTTATTTGGGTATTTACTGCTCTTTGGTATTTATTAACACAAACAGGATGAGAAAACAACGAAAAGCATTTTTTCTCATTTCTTTGAATTGTTCTGTGTCGAAACTTTATTACACATTTGTTCAAAATAAGCTGCCAATAAAGTTGGATAAAATTAAACTCGGGCTGGAGGTTTTTTTTTTTTTTTAATTTTTCTTCAATAATTTTTCTCAGGTTGTTTCTATTTTCATAAGGATTTGAGACATGGCATGTGGAGGTGGAGAATTTCACTGTCTAGCTAGCTACGACTTCGGGAGAGTTTATGAATTCTAATATCAGCTCTTTAAAGATGAGTCAGGTTTGATGGCTTGCTTCCCACAGAAGAGGCCTGTGTAGCCCTGTGTCTTCAAAGCACACGCTGGAAAGGCGGAATCTTCCCTACTGTACGGAGACTTAGAAAATTTCTGTGATTTCTGATTTAGCAAACTCCAGAGCACTGCACCGTCTGCAACCCCAGTGTCAACGTTTGTTTGAATATGTGATTCCAAGAAAGAGGCCGTTTTTAAAGACAGAACTTCTGACTAGGCTGAGACGATTCAATCTAAGATAGCAAAATAAGAAGAAGAAGAAAGAAAGAAAGAAAAAAGCATCTTGGGGTGAAAATTATGTACTATAGTAATTTCATTATAGTGTAAAGCAAACACTACATGTCATCAGCAAACAATAGGAATTTTTATGCAACCAAACATTTTTTTGGGTGATCTAACTATGATTTATACATCTAAAGTGATAAATTTAATCCCATCGCCAGTAGATCAATTGCAGGTATTATAGATAAAGCCAGAATAAATCATCGTATTGCTCTGTCAGAAACACAAAGGGCCGACTGGAGGGGAGTTCTGACTTGAAGTTTAAATCTGTTTCCAGACTTCAAGAAGACAACGTGCCACGGGGAAGTTCGGCCTATACACAAAGTCATCCGACCCAAATATGCTAATGATTTTTATTGGTCGAATCTTAAAAGTGAGGTTTATTTTTATGAGTATGCATTAATTAACCCAGCATGTCCTATCTTTCAGGCTATCTTGCCAGGGACTTTCATTTAAGATGTTTATTGTGAAATGTTTGCATTCTCTGCATTTGTGGCCCACACACAGATTATTTCATACTTTCCTCCGGAGCACTTTACAAAGTTAAAAGGAGTTATTGTTTTTGATTAATGCCATTTTGGGGCAGTTTAAAGACAAAAAAAAAAGTGGGGGAGGTCCAGATCCTAGCATTGCATAAGTTCTTCAGCGTCGAAAAAGAAAAAGCAAGGTCTGTGCATACCGTACATACACTGCACAAAGGGACGGGGGCAGGGCTAGCCTGGACACGTCCTGAGGTGGTGTCCTGAACTCCCGTGGAACAGTGACCTCTCGGCCACCATGCATCAACCAGGAGGGAAGAGAGATGCTGCTTCTAGCAGAGAGCCGTGGCACCGTGCCACGCAGATGGACGTCCTAAGGCCCTGCCTGTCATCTTTTGATTAAGAAAAGGAAATGATTTCACTAAAAAGATATTCCCTCTTGTGTTGTTTTATTTTAACTGAGTTTGTACTTTCCACTGAACTGGACATATTTATTGAGACTCATAAGTTCCTTCACGGTTACCAACATCACGACAATCTTAACAAACTATTTTTTTCTTGGCCAATTATCTAAATATCATAACTATAAAATATCTTAAAACAGTCCCCGTACTGTAAACATCTTAGCTACAAAGCTTTGAGTGTAAACAGTACGATACATCAGGATGGTTTTAAGCGATGTTATAAAAACTGCTCTTAAAATCTAAACAAAAATGTAAAGCTTCCATCTGTTTTATGATTTTTCCACTGCTGAACGGCTGCTGTGTGCCAGTTCACTGAACCGTGGCTTGCTAAAGAGATTGCTGGGGTCACAGATTGCAAAAACAAAGAGCATGTCTTTAATGCTGGGATTTTTTTCCCCCTCAAGTCTCCCTGACATGGCTGGAAAGAAATTAAGAGCAACCGCGGCAGAAGAGAGGAGAAGGAAGACACACACAGCCTGTTGCAGGAGGGAGCCCTTCTCTGGGAGCCTCGCCTGTGCTGAAAGATGTCATTTTGGCAATTACATCAGGTCCTTGGGTGACTGGATAACCTGCAACCTCCATCCGCTCTGACTTCCTCAGGGATTTTTCTTTTTTGGCCCTTTCTGTACAAGTTAAAAATAGACAGCAAATTGCACACCAAGGAAGGGCATTCAGGGCTTATTCCTGTACACATGTGCAGGTAGGGGATGAAGATCGTTTTAGAACCTGCCAACTCTCCCCTGCTTCAAGCCCTGGTCCGTGGAGATGGCAAGGCACCTAGGCAGGTTACAAAGTCTATGCAAATATACAAGAAGAAAGCCAACCTTGCATGGTAACTGGCCACTATGGCTGGGGACTCTCAGCCCCAAGTGCTCAACCCTACTCCTAAGATGTCCATGTGTGCTCTTGATCTATGGGGGGGGGGGTGCGCTATGGGACTGGCCCCACATTGGAGAGGTGTAACGGGTTTGAGAGACTCAGAAAGAGAGGTGGAAAGGAGAGAGCCACAGAGGACGTTGTATCTATGATGTCCTGCCAAAAGGATGCTGCTTCCCAGAGAAGTAAGAATGGCACAAAAGGTGGGCTAAGTCCAATATTTTTGGGGCTGTCCTAATGAGCGGTCTAGTTAGTTGCTTAGAGCATGACTCAGTTGACCAGTAACACCCATTACCCTGCCACCAAACCCACTTCTTCTGAATAACCAGCCAGCGTAGGCATTGCATTTGAGACCCTTCAGCAGATCACCTAGTACAGACTCCAGTAACAGGGCCATTGTGACCTCTGACTCCCCAGAAGTACCTCAAAGTGCAGAAGACTTCAGAACAGCCCTAGAGCCAACCTTGACCATTTCACAGAACAGACTGCTGGAGCTGGAATAGAGCAGGTGACAGTCAACACAGTTCACAGCAGGACAGTGGGGAGTCAGCCTGCCTGTTCTAGGGTGACAAATGCCTATTAAACTTCCCCATACAAAGCCTCCCAGCTGAACTCCACAAGATGCTCCTGGGTCAGATGCCTGAGCAGGTGACTGTGAGGAGGAAGAACAGCCAGAGTTGGGCTACAACGGGAGCCTAATGCTTCTAAAAGTAGTGTGCAAATCTAGCCACTGTGGCTTCACCTTCTCTGTCTCCAACACCTCTTCCACTCTCCAGGTTTGCAGCACCCCAACCCCTCCATCACCTTGCAGTATAGCAGAGCCTTAAAAAGGTCACCCCTGCAGGTAAACATTGGACATTGGAAGGAGAAAACAGGAAACAGGACAGCAGCCTACCACAGAGGGCCTCTGAAAGACTCTACCCAATAGGGTATCAAAGCAGATGCTGAGACTCATAGCCACACTTTGGGCAGAGTCCAGGGAATCTTATGAAAGAAGAGGGAGATAGAAAGACCTGGAAGGGACAGCAGCTCCACAAGTCAAGCAACAGAACCAAGAAATATGGGCCCAGGGATCTTTTCTGAGACTGATACTCCAACCAAGGACCATGCATGGAAGATAACCTAGAACTCCTGCACAGATGTAGCCCATGCCAGCTCAGCCTCCAAGTGGGTTGCCTAGTAAGGGGAGCAGGGACTGTCTCTGACATGAACTCAATGGCTGGCTCTTTGATCATCTCCCCCTGAGGGGAGAGCAGCCTTACCAGGCCACAGAGGAGGACAATGCAGCCAGTCCTGATGAGACCTGATAGGCTAGGGTCAGAGGGAAGGGAAGGAGGACCTCCCCTATCAGTGGACTTGAAGAGGGGCATGGGAGGAGATGAGGGAGTATGGGATTGGAAGGGGATGGGGAGGGGTCTACAGCTGGGATACAAAAGGAATAAACTTAATATAAAAAAATTTTAAAAAGATCACCCCTGTACCCATGAGGACAGCTCCCAGATTTCCAGAAAGGCTGCCTGCTAGGGTCTCTGTCCTAGGTTGAGCAATGCCAGGTCATCTCCACACTGAGCCTTCACTTCCATTCAACTCTACTCTGGGGCACACACTGCTCATGTGAATTTGTTACCTGTTTCTGCCCTATCTCCCCCAGATAATGATCAAGGCATCCCTCAGATGGTGGTCACTGGCTATTTCCCACAAGCTAATCTTGGATTCTCCTTTCACTCCAGACTTTAATGCCCCAGCCCAGACCCCTGTAGGATCTGCATCCCGGTGTCTGGGGTAGCAGTTGGCCTGGGTTCCCCCCAGGCAGGCTGGCAGGATTCTGCCACATTCCAAATTTAAATCTGGAATGCTCTCCTCTCTTTTCACTGCTCAAGAACGTGGGGGAGGCATCTGCCTGGAAACAGCTGTCACTCAAAGGAGGAGGCGGCGGCACAGTGGCTCTCCTGTGAGTCTGTCAGCCAGGGTTACTTAGCTACTGAACTTCACAGCCCCAAAGGAAGTGAGGAGCCTGTGTAGAGGGTGTAGCAACAGCTGGCTCTTCACCCTTCAGGTGTTTTGCATGCCCAGGGTCAGCAGAACAACACTCCACAGAGAGCCTTGTGGCATGCCTCAGGGAAACTGAGGCATGAAGAAAGATGAACAACCTGCCTGACATCATACAGCTACTAGGATAGTAACTCAGAAGTGAAAAACAATAAGAACTAGTTTGCCAAGAAAAAAAAAATGTTGTCAATCACAATCAGGCTTTCTGTGCACCAGTGGCCCCCGTTTAGACCCTTAATGCCAGCTTAAGAAATGCTATAGGCACTGCCTCTGACAGAGATGAGGATACCAAAGCAAAGCAAGGTCAAGTCACTCACCCAAGGTTAAACAATCAAGCAACGAGAGCCCGAGGATTCAATCCCAGACTATTCGGCTCCACTCTGAGCCACTGTGCCACATGGTCTATCAACATCATCATCACCATCATCATCACCATCATCTGTGGCAAAGCACAGTTAATTCTTACTAAGCTCCTGCCGGGAGCCCAGCCTACTGATGAGTTCTTTAAATGTCATGCATGATTATTTTAATTTCTATTATTCACGTTATTCCCCACTATGTGGATACTAAGAAACTGGGGCTCAGAGAAGATGTGTAATTTACGAAAGATCAGACAGCGCCCACAGAAATCCAACCTGATCGAGTGTGTCTAGAATTCCAACACTTGCGAGGCTGAGGCAGGAGGAACACACATGTAAAGCCAGCCTGGACTACAAAAGAAGACTGTGAAGGAGGGTGGGTTGAGGAATTAGCAGAGCGCGAACCTAGCTTAGTCTGTCAGTCATGTCTCTGCCTCCAACAAGGGCGATGAGGGAAGCTTGATCTGGGATTTGCCCTGGGATGCTAGCCATCTCTGTGGCTAATGTCAGCAACGGGATGGCCAGGGACAGGAACCTAGATTGTATGCTGTGACCAGCAAAGCTCTGGGTGCTGTGGCCACCAGCCCGTGTGTACTTCTTGCTGAGGCTAAGCTCTGTGATAACAAGGGTTTATCCTAAGGCCAGCAGCGGAAGGCAGGCCAGGAAAGGCCTGGTTTGCTGATGGCCAAGCTGAAATCCACAGTCCACACGGATGCAGGCGGTGTTGGAGCTACTGCAAACACTGACCATATTTAGGTGGGGGTGGAGGAGAAACAACAGTATTGGGCTCAGCAACCAGATGCCTGGGGCCAGCTGGGAGTGCACATTTCCAGCTCCATCCTCCCTGGGCATGCGGCACCAACATGTTATAAGGGGAGGAAAGAAGGTAAAGTGGAGGGATGAGAAGGAGAGACACCACAGTGCATTCTCAGGTCTTCAAAAATGGACCTCCAAGATTAAGACCCGGAAGAGACAGCGCATGCCACCAGAGACCTACAAAGCCACTCGCTACCTTCTCCCTGCCTATGCAAACTTGGACACAGACAATATGAAAAATGCCAGCGGGTCAGGCTGCACTTTCCTCGAACTAATCGCTAATGAAGTTTGGGGTGAGCTATTTTGAAAGCAGCCCACACAGCATAACCACACACCATCATCAGCTGCTGTCCTCAAATGCAATTTCATTCATAATTAAATATGAAAAAGCCACCACCTTAAAATAACATCGGGGGTCACAGCTAACATCTCCAGCTTAGGCCATACATGCGGGCCACTAATGACCTCTCTGACATGGTCTGTAAATCTTCCTTTCCACACTCAACTCCAGCCCCAGACACACCTTCGAGAGCCCCACCGACCGAAATGTGCCTTGCAGGCATGCCCTTTTCCTTCTCACTACCCCAAGCGTGCCCCAAGACTCCAAGATCGACTTGACCCACACATGCAGATGCCACCTGCAGTCCCAGCATGCTTGAGTCAAGGGGAGAGGATGGCAAGCTCAGGTTCAAATCCACCCTGGGTTCAATAGCAAGGCCTTGTGTGTACACACACAGATATGTGTGCATACCTATTAGGATCTTTCCAAGATCCTACACAGGACCTTAGAGATGGGATCTCTACTAACCTTGCATTTCCAAAGCTTTTGTTGATGCTCCCTCTGGCAAGGCTATTTTCTGGGCCCAACGCTAACCTGTATCATGTCCTTCTAAGAGCCATCAACATTCCTTGTGTTGGTGTTCCATTCATTCACCCATTCACTCAGCAAATAAGCACCTCCTACATGCCAGGGAAAAACAAACAAATAAACAAGTGATTGGACCAGACACAGGCCCTGCCTGTGTAATGGCAATGCCTAGATGGTACAGGTGATAAACACACCAACAGCCTTTTCATCTAGACTCTAGCACCCCACAGGCAAGTCCAGCCTTACACACATGAACAGGACACACATTCATGCTAAGAAGATGCTGACTGGACTGGGAGATCCCTCGATGATTAAAGTACTTGCCACACAAGGGTGAGGAGTAGAGTTTGGATCCCCAGAGTCCACACAAATGTCAGGTAGGCATTCCACACACAATTCTGGCACTCAGTGGGCAGAGACAGGAGATCCCCGAACAAGCCAATAATCATACAGCTAGAATAACCATATAACCAGAATAACCATACTGGTGAGTTATGGGTTCAACTGAGAGATCCTGTCTCTATGAATAAGGTAGAAAGTGATTAAGAAACTATTTCTAGTACCTGCCTCAGGTACACATACTTACACATCCAGGTGTGTACATGCATATCACACACATATGAATGAATGTTCATACACACCCACACAGGAGGAGGAGGAGATGCTACCTGGTCCATGGTTCCGGATGGTATCCTCCTTGCTGTGTATCTGTTCTCTAGAACACCTCTAGAAGTACATTTAGAAGTATATCTGTTTCATTCTCTGGAGATGGTTGGTTGGCCAGGACCAGCTCTTGTCAGTCTCTACCCCATCTCTTGGCTCTAAGTAATTGCCAAACAGCCTGTTGTTGATCTATAAGATACACCAACCAGAGTCATCCCATGCAAGACCAAGACAAGCAGGACCAGACCCTAAGCCCAGGTGACTAGTAGACACCTGGAATATTTCTTTTCGAGACAGGGTTTCCTGCACAGGCCTTTAATTCCAGCACTCAGGGAGACAGAGGCAGGTGGATCTCTGTGAGTTCAAGGCCAGCATGATCTACAAAACCAACCCAGGGCACGAGAAATGTTTTAAATGATCCAAGGATGGTTCCACGGAAGAAGATTCCATTCAGACACAAACGCAGATTGGGGAGCTGTGACAGATTTAACGCCCACAGCTGTTCAGCACATACTGGTTGAGCAGGAAAGGCCAGACCCAGAGTATAGACACCACGAAGCTCAGGAGATGACATGTGAGGTACTAGGAAGAGGCCAGGTGCTGGGGTTAATGTAGTTCACCAGAGACCCACTGCCTAACCTAGCACTTACTTGACACACATCCGGTGCAAGTCTGGGCCCTGCAGAGATGCTGGGTAAAATACACCTTGCTGGGGATAGCCACAGTCCCACGTCTGAGATTTAACACAACACAGCTTCTTATATGCTGGACGCAATTATTTTATTTCCTGACATAATTGATCCACGGCTATGGTGAGAGACGTGCACGGCTAATTTTGGGGGGAGGTTCAGAAACAGTAGCCAGCTTCTTGGGGAACTTTGTTCTACCTGATCTATGTTCTCCACACTCTGACCACACACCTTCTTGGTGACTTTCTCGTAATACCTTCCTCATTTCCCACCCACCCCAGCTTCATGTCTTGCATGGAAATCGTAAGGGCTAATGAGGGCTCTGTAATTTCACCATGAACAGCATGGTTCTGATCAAGGTACAGGGCAAAGGTTCCCAGAGTTCTCTCATAGTCCTTACTTTTCCAAATATGTCTGTTAAAGGGGGACCCAACAGACGGATGAGAAAAGACAGGATTAGAGATAAGCGTGGCCTCTCTGCTATGGGTGAAAAAAATCTCATCCTTAACTGCAGGTCCTAATCTGAGAACTTTACCCCCAAGGTCAGCCAAGATATTGACCTTGAGTATCTCTGCTGGTCCAAGAGCTGTGAATAAGAACTCCAAAGAAAAGATGGGTTTCAGGGGTTGTTGAGCTCTTTAATTAACTTTCTGGGTGTCCAGACAGTCTTTATAAAGATCTTTCTCTACCCATTCTTAACATATGCACAGCTTTGAATCCAATTTGGAAGTCATGATCAATAGTCAAATCAACAGAATGATGTCTCTTTCAGCATAAAGTAAAGAGAGTATTCTGTAACTTGTGAAACTTCAAACATTCACTTCTCATTGGTTCAGCCTCTTTTCCTGGTAGCTACCATGCTCATGTGAAGGACATGCTCATTGAAGGTTGTGGGTGTGTCGCCACAATCCTGTGTCCTGTGTCCATCAATAATCAACAAATTAACAGCTTGCTTGTGTAGACACTTCTATTTTCAACCTGAAGGGTGGTTTGGGGGTTTCTTTTAAATTTAACTATCCTCATTAAGGATTCATAGCATACCCAAAGAGTGATTTTTTAAAAAATCATCTCTGCAGAAAAGGAATATCAGCAAAAAATAATCACTATTCCAGGCTCAACAATGAGTCCCTAATGAGGACAGCAGTCATCAGTTAAGCAAACATATCATTAGGTTGAGAATAGATGTGTCAACACAGACACGGTCCACTAATTTGTGGGGTGGTTTGTCTGGGGTTGTTCTCGGTGTGGTCCAGAGGGTAGGTGAACATTCCTAGGGCAGAGTTTCTTTCTCAGGTAAGGCATAGGATGTGGATGAGGTTGGGCCACATGGGAGGTGGTAGTGGGGCTTCTCAGCTAGACAAAAAGTAGATAAGGTGTCCCTGTCCAGGGAATGAGGCGTATCTACAGTGGTCAGTTTACCACCAGTATGGAGTCGGGAAAAGCCCTAGACAGACAGAGAGAGAGAGAGAGAGAGAGAGAGAGAGAGAGAGAGAGAGAGAGAGAGAGATTGAGAGGGTCATGAAGAAGTATGCCTTCCTTAAAGGCCCTATCACTATGTTGATGCCAGGGGCCAAGTCCTACCTTATGTCCAATGTAGGTCTCTTACAACTCTCCCCAATGGTAAGGATGCCTCCTGCTGACCACCACAGGCCTGTGGATTCCCATAGCTTACCTTCTGCCACTGTCCCATCAGCTGCTTCTACCCAGCCCAGGGTCACGTGCACTTGAACACAACTTAGAATCCCCAGTGGATTACACCAGAGATACAGTAGAATCTTCCGATTTCTCACTGGGAACCCACTGTCCTCCACATGCAAATTGGGGCTATAGTCGAAAGAGAAGTCTCCATTGCCCACTTGACTCTGTTTGGAGTCACCTAGCAGACATACCTCCACGTGAGACTAAGGGCGCTTCCAGAAAAGTAACTGAGAGCAAAGCTTCACCCTGAAGGTGGGCAGCACCATCCCCTAGGCTGGGGTCCCCAGCTGAATGAAAACAAAGGAAGTGAGATGAGTACCAGTGTTCATGTCTGTTTCCTGACTACAGTTGTGCTGTGAGCAGCCACCTTACATCCTTGACACTTCATCTCTCCCACCAGGAGGACTGTGCTTTCTTTCATACTGTGAGCTTAAATAATCCCTTCCTTCATTAGGTTGCTGTTGTCAGATCTCTTTTTAACAGCAACAAGAAAATTATCTAATATACAAGACCCAAAGCAGGACTCATGGATCATGGGAGCATGCTCTTTTTCAATGTATTTATAAAGATTTCACACCTATCAGGTACTGTATAGATTTTAGGGTACAACACAGACAGATGAATATTTATTTATAGGAAGGGGAAAGATGGTAAATGGATAAATAATTAGTATAATTATAGGTTATGCCAAGGCATTGTAGATTAATATTATAGTAAGTGGGGCTAAAGGATAGTAAACAATTAGGTAAATTTTACAGAGGGAGGAGACAAGGCATACAGAGGGCTGAAGAAGAGACAGTCCTGGTGAGTGTAGGCAGGCAAGTGTGTTCACCTTTCCAAACAAGGTTAGTCACTGTCATACGGCAGAGGCTCCTGTTTCTAAGGTGATAAGGGCTGTGGTCTCCTGTATCACAGAGCAGGGCGGAGAAGACAGGGCCAGAAGATGTGGGGACCGATGCTAGGGAAGGATAAGGAACACTCCAGAGAGCTTCTCTTTTCTCATAGAGACAAGACCACCCACAGCAGGTAGAGGATAAGAGAAAAAAATTAGCATTACCATTCTTGAGCATAAGCATGACATGGCCATGCTGACCCATGGCATATAAGTGCTTGCATGTGGTACCCACGGTGGTTGGAGATTCTTAGGTCGGTGAGATTTATTGGCTCAACTGTATGCTTTTCTCCTGTAAAGTGAAGGGCAAGGAGCTGGCACAGGCGAGGTTGAGAGCTGGGTCCCCCGGAACTGCACAGGATGCAGACAAGAGATTTCAGAGCGCTGAGGAACATTGTGAGGAGGTAGTTAAAAGGGTGGATCGTGGGGCAGAAGGGCACAGAAATGGGAAGAGGAAGGCAACAGAAGGGTCCTACGAAGGACACCAAAAATCGCACAGTTGAACCACCACAAAAAGTGGTTAGCAGAACACAGGACAGTGGCAGCCAAATGTTGGAAGCCATTGCGGGTGTTGATCACTGCCAAGCCAGAGTGAGATTATGGACTGGGTGGCTAAAATCAAGCGAGTAAAAGAAACTTTAATGGAAGTGAGGTTAGGCAGTGCAGTCCATTCTGCTAGATGCAGAGCCTTGAGGGTCTGGGCAAAAGGTCAAAGTGGAAGAGTCCCTCTGGAAGCACTGATACCAAAGTTATTGTCGATCTATTCTATGAGGCAACCGGTTAAATGGGCAGTGTGGTAGCGGGACATAAAAGAATTAGGAACTACTGTTTAAGAACCGGTAAGCCAGGCATGGCAGCTCACACCTGCCATCCCAGCACTTGAGAGTTTGAGGCAAGAGGCTTGCCATTAACTTGAGGCCAGCTTGGGCTATATAATGAATTTCAGGCCTGCCCAACTAAAGAGTTAGAGCTTGTTTCAAATCTTGGGGTATGGAGGGGGTAACTAGCAATGACAAAACCCAGTGTTTTGTCATAGAAATAAACATTACTTTGATTTCCTGGTGTAAATGACCTTCAACATGTGGTTTTTCCCATGAACTGCTGGAAAGCTCTTGAAATGCAAATCCTGAAAGTAGTTGCAGAAAAAGCAGTGTGGTTGTATGATGAAAATCCAGAGATCTCTGCCTCTGCTGGCTCAAGCAATGGCTTTGTGAGCCTGCAAGCCACACTCTACCCAGGATGGAGCCTCTGGGAGCAGAAAGCCAAGCTCCATGTCAACACTAGGAAGTCTCCTGGCCATGTGCTACCTCCCTGCAGTGGCTGTGTTCTAAGAGCAGGTCAGCGAAGCCAGTCCCCAGCACTTTTTACAGACATGAGCTCAGAGAGTGGGGAACTTGGCAAGTGTGCGACCTAAAAACAGGAAAAGGGGCCCGGATAGGTCATCTGACTTTTCTAACTCCCTTTGGAAGCAGAGAAAGGTTTCAGACAAGGCCCTTCAGTTCCCCATTTCAAAACCATATATCTGCCTGCATCTGTCTGCTCTGCACTCAGCCCAGAGACCTGCAGCACCCTCCTCTCACAGTGAAGGTACATACAAATCAGAGCTTCCCACTACCACCCTGTGCTCACAAAACCAACCACTAGAGAGGTAATTTCTGCCCTAGACATACAATTTTTTTTTGTCCAAGCTGCTTACACTGTTAAATTTATTTTAATAGAATTCCCTGTGCCACAAACTTGGATAGTATTGGACTTAGTACAATTAATATTTAACATGTGGACACCCAGAAACTCCTGGCATTCTGGTGCATAAGGTATAAGACACATTACTCAATATTTACCCAACTCAGAAAAATCAGATGTGGTCCTGGTAGTAATGAGAATCATCATAGTAACAGAAGTAGTGGATTTCTTTATTGAGTGCCTACTGTATACCTGCCACATTGGTTTTTGTTTTGTTTTGTTTTGTTTTTTGTTTGTTTGTTTGTTTGTTTTTAGTGCAATATCTCATTTAGGTCACAACATAATCAAATATCACCCAAAACATACACTTCTGCACAATTTTAGTCTTATTCTACTCAATATTTTCACAACTTGGGTAGCTCAGTTCAGTAATAGCCAAATCAATTTTTATTTCCCCCCCCTCAGAAATTTGGTAGAGAAAATATCTTCACCATGTGCAGGCCCAGTAAGTTAACTCATGCCCCTGGAGCAAAATATTCTGCCACAATCAAGAATATCCATTTAAAAAAAAAACATGTGTTGCATGGAACTAACAGCCCTGAGAATGTCTGGCCGTTCAGAGCAGTGTGCCGCCATGGAAGGAAAGAGACACAACAATGGCAGTCTGTGGTTCGGGCATGAGGGCACACACCTGTAATCCTAGTACCCATGGACGGAGAAGGACTGAGGCAGGAAGATTTAGGATTCCTGACCAGCCTTGGCCGAACGGTGAGACCTTTTCTTGAAAACAAACAAATGAAAGGTAACTCTAGCAAGTACTTGTAGGGGCTATAAATTAGTGGTTCCTTTAAAGGCGACTTAATTGCCACTTAGAAGGGTCTTGTATTGTATTAGCCAGTCCCATCCACTTCACAAAATAGAGCTCTATTAAGTTTTCTCAGGATGCCCAGGACTATAAGCCGACGGGTTGTCTACAAGGTTTGAAACAGATTCCTTCCCACCTCCCATCCCCTAGTCCCCCATCCAAAATTCCAGATAAGCCTATTTTTCACTCAAAGGGCAAAGTTGGCCTCAGATTATGTGTGTCCCCGCACAAAGGATATGTTTTCAGCGAGCAGGACCACATTCCTACCCAGCAAAAATATTTCCCGTAAGCTGATTGTCCTGGACCTGCCGAGCCTTTCTCAATGAGGCTCTGTTCTGCCGCCTGCAGATGTGTGGCCTGTGTTCACAAATGTGGCTTGGGACAGGTACTTGTCTTTTGAGAGGCTGGAGAGGGGCCCTGAGCCAGCTCTCTTGACCACTGGGGTGCTTCATCTAAAACTACTGGCTTTCTTGGCCTTGGAAAAGCAAATTCTCCAACAAGACCTACGTTAATACATTCCCTATATAAATTCAACCTTCTGCAATCCTCTTACTTCCCACTGTCAAAAATGCTTACAAATTCTACTGTCACAAGAGAGAAAAGGGAGAGTGGAGGGGTGGAGGTGGAGATCGAGAAGAGCGACATTAAAGAAGCCAGCATTTGGAAGTAACTTTTGATGGTCCCTAATTTATAAAGGTCACCACTAGAAGTGACCTTTATGAAAAGTGCACCCATTGCCTGATGACGCTGGCTTCATGAGCAATGGGAAGGTGGGAATACACAAAGGGAAATGCTTCGCAGCTATGAACATGCAGTGATTTTTTTTTTTCCTGGAGAAAGGTATGCTTGCTTCTCTCGTGTGGTTACAGCTCACTGGCTTTGACAGAGCTGAGTCACCACATCATATCTTTATTTCGGAAGCACATAGGTGGGACATTGCTTTACAACATGGTCCCAATGGAACTTGGGTTAAGGCTATGAGGACAGCAGAATAATACACCATAACTTATTGAAAGAGCGGTCATTAAAAGCCAGTTTTTCTTTCTGGTCATCGTTGAGAACATCCATTGAGTGCAGGTCAAGGGCAACACAGAGCCGCAGAGCAGGCCCTTCATACACTCATGGGAGTCCCTTACCTTGCCAGGCATGCAGAAGTTTTCCTATGGTGGGAACAGGAACCTGCACAGGAGTGACAGTTGTCCTCAGGTGGCATATCCAGCAAATAGCATTCCCAGAGTCTCAAAGCATTCCCAGGGCTGCTCCTTACTGAGCCAGGGGAGGCTTTCCCTGTTGACCTCTCCAGGCTCTATGGTCACTACAGCCCAGCAATTCATCTCCACACCCACAGGGGAGCTATGCAGAGCTGAGCACTGAAAGCGCCTCATTGCTCAATGCTAAGCCAGTATTTGAGCAGCAATCATCATGCTAATTACCCATAAAAGTCTTTCACTCTGCACCAGGCACAGTGCATAGCGTTTCACACGCATTATTTCACACCATCCCCAAAAGGTAGATTCCTTTCCTTCTCAGAAAGAAAACCGGTCACAAAACAACAACAACCAAAAAACAAACAAACAAACAGAAAGCAAAAAAAAAAAAACCTGTCTACCCCAGGCTGGTGGTGTGGCCCAGTAGGAGTTGTGGCCCAGTGGTAGAGCACTTGCCTAGAATACACCAGGGAAGAGCTGGAAATTAGGTGCAGTGGTACTGTGTTTGCCTTATATGCTTAAGGTCCTAGGGTTTATCTCCTCCTCCTCCACCCCCCCATCACCTCCGCCACCACACACACACACACACACACACACACACTTGCAATTTGACTGCTTCATGAGAATCATGATTCAAGGAGCCTGTGCCAGTCCAGCCTGTCCATACTGCTGATCACTGGTGTCCAAGTACATTAATTGGAGATGTGCTCTTTGGGATGGATAAAGTTAGTGGGTAATAAAATCCTGTCCCCCAACCTTAAGAGTCATTAGGATTTACTAATCCCATCATGAGAGGACAAATGCATTGCCCACCGGATAAAATCCCTCAGCTCAAGCCATAGAAGTAGCAGAGACAGTGGTGCCGTGTCTATGAGGCATGGGTGTGCACTGAGGGTGACGAATACACTTGTGCCTTACTTTAGAGAATTTATATGCTAACACAGTTCACAAAGGCAGCCCTTAAAGGAAGGGTGTGTGGCTGTTTCCAGCAGGCTTTTCTAGAAGTTCCAAACAAAGCCTGCTGAGGGGGACCAGGGGAACAATTACAGCATGCAAATGTCATGTGATTTTTGTCACTGATCTTTTAACATGCATAGCTGGGTTCATGTGTCTCCAATTCAAAATCTAAAATTGAAGTCTTATGTGGAGATAATTATAAGCAAAAATCAAATGCAGGCTTGAAAAACACTCTACTTCAGTCATAAAATAACTGCTCGCCAAGAAGAACCCAGATTCTCAGAGGAAGTAGGCATTCCATTGACTGGGGCATGGGTCACAGGTGAAGGGGACTACAGGCCTCAGTCTTTAGCAGTTTGGTGTGAATTCTGAGGCCTTGGACTTGAGTTTTATGCCCCAAATCTGAAGGGACATGCACACCTTTTTAATTCATTTCAACAATAGTACCCTCTTTTTAAAAAGGACTTCCAGCAAACAGGCCCAAACTACACAATTAAAAATAATAGTTAAAAAAAAAAAAAAACCTTCCAGTTTAAAAATGAAATAAAATAAAAGTGTCTTCAGAAGGACATTTGTTTGGTACAGTCCATTTTGTTGTGCCAAGATGGAGGCTCACGGCCATGCCTTCAACCCATGAACCTCTCCTCATAAACTGTCAGAAGCAACCAACTCTAAAAGAATCCTGGAGAATATGCCAAAGGGATACGTGTGTCTGTCCAAAGGGAGACCTGCCACTCTGAGGGAACGGGGACAGGACTATTCACAGACCTCGGGCTCTGCTTAGCCCAAGTTATCATCCTTCCCTCATCCTGTCCCTGACTCCATAGGTAGACCCCACCCACACCTCCACGAGGTCCCAGCCCCTTCCCATCAGTAATGCAGAGTGTTCCTTGTGGCAGGCAGCGCCTCCCGGTTAGTGCCCCTTCCAAGAGCTTGCTCTTCTGAGTTTTGCTTGCTTGCCTGGAGCATGGCAAGGGGTTAGCATCTGACCCCAGCACTATTAAATCTTTTTAAAGTTTAATCTTCGGGGGATTTCAACTGTAAATAAAGAGCACTCCACATGTAAAAAATAAACTCACACTCATGACTTCATGCATGACCCCAAGTTCAAGTTCTGTTTGTGATTTAGCAGAGAAGAGAGGAGGTATTCTGGGTATAGTCAGTGGGTGTGGGACTGGACTCCTCCGAAGCATTGTAGAATTGCAAATGAGAGAGGACAGCCCCTCAGCTTCACAGAGATGACACATCAGGAGAGGTGAAAGACAACAGCCACATGACTGTCATGGTGGTACAGCTGGACATCCGTGATCAAACCTCAGTTCACCCCACACTGTCCACATCTGGAGTCTGTTCACAAAGAACATCTGCACTAATCTTCTGCCAATATTTGGTGCCAAGGCCACACTTCCATCAAGCCACAGAACACAGAATTGAACCCAAAAGGCAATGCTAGACCTGGTACTTTCAAGATCTGTGGCTACCCACAGCAAATCATCAGAGTGGTCTGTAAAAGGAGATAGGTGAGGAAATAAATGATCCTTCCAAGTGGGAGGCATGGGCCAGGGACTCTCTGCAGCCTGAGGACCACTGTCACTGCACCCTAGACAGCCCTCTGCACAGCCACCAGCCTCTATAGAACGTCCCTCTATGACTTTTGCTTGAATCCCACCACCGCCTCCAACTACAATAATGTAGTGATTATCATCCATTTCCCATTTCAGAGATGGAGTAAAGGGATGTCTAAGAAGTCCTACTACCTGTAGGCAACAGCTCTGAAGACTGCCTGCCTCTCCTCCAACTTCTCCAGCCTGCTCATAAGGAGTGGCCTCAAAGGCAGGTGTACTAGCTCCCGTGTCTTTGCTATAACTAAACACACAAGAGGCGGGCTGCTTTGTAAAGAAAAGAGGTTCTGTAGGCACATAATCAATGACCCAAACTTGGGATTGGACTCACTGAAACTGTCCTGAGGCAGCACAGTGCACAATAACAAGAAACAGGGAGTATGTACCTGTGGGCTTATGTGTCTAGCTAGTTTTCTTTCTTTTATTTTCTTTCTTTCTTTTTACATGATGACTTCCCAAAATCCTACCTGGAGAAACTGTAGTTAGATGACTTTCCACGCTCTTGATAAGAGACATTACATTTCTGTACGTGAAGCTTGGAGGACATTCAAGCCACAGCAGCACAGATGAGATCCATGTCCAAACCGTGTAGCTAGCGCTATGCCCTGCCCTCAACACATGATGCCAGAGCCCTCAGATGCTCAGTACAGAGCATGGAGAGGGAACAGCATGCACTTTGACACCAAAGCCCTTACTCTCTGTGTGTGTTGTTATCCCTAATGGGTGAGGAAGACAAGAACCACCTCCGATAGTGGTGCCCATGCCCAATGCTGATGTAGGTGAATTTCGAACAAACTCTCACTCATTCAAGAACTCACAGCAGCTCTGGTTACCTACACAAGCTCCGCCAGTTAAAAGTTCCAGTGTGGAAGTTGGCAGACCTTTTGAGGCCTCCACCCTGACTGAGGAATTGACAGATGCTGTCGGGAAGGCAGTCACTTTTCTTTTTCGTGTGGGTACTGCAACCCAGTAACTATCTCCACAGCAATAGACATATAGGCAGCACTGATTTGGCTGAATGGATTTTTTTTAAGAGAGAAGGGAGCTAGGGAGATGGCTCAGTGGTTAAGACCACTTGCTACCCTTGTAGAGGATCTAGGTTCAGTTCCTGGACACATGGTGGTTCACAACCATCTGTAACTCCAGTTTCATGGAATTTGGCATCTTCTTCTGGCCTCTGTAGGCACCAGGCATGCATGTGGTACACACACCATACATGTAGGCAACACACACATACACATAAAAATTAAAAAAATAAAGGACTTGAAGCTGGGAAGATATGAAGTGGAGGGGGGAGCTCAAAGGATGGAGTGAGAGTGAATATAATTAAAATATACTGTACACACCAAATTACACTTACCCATCACCCATCTATCCAGCCAGCCACTCATAGATCTATGGATCTATCCATCTACCCATCAATTATCCATGTTCCTACTCATCGACCACCCATTCATTTACTCATCTACCTATCACCCATCCATCTGTATATACAAATATAGAATTATTCATGTACCCATCTACTTACCTATTACCATCTGGCAATCTACATACCATTCCTCTATCCATTTGTTCATCCATATCTCTACTCATTCACCTATCACCAGCCTGTCCATTCATCCATCTATCCACCCTCCATCATAGAAATTTCAAAGAAAAGAAGAGTTAACTCACTTGGAGCCAGTTTGTTGCCCTCCTTCCTCTTTCTCTGTTTATAATAAAGGGTCCTAATTTATCAAATATGGCCACTGTTTGTCATTAACATCTGACCATTGTTAAGCAAGAACAAGAAAAAAAAATCTTGTAGAGAAAGGCTCTGACTTTATCAGGAAAAATAATAAACAGGAAATGACCAGCTTATATCATTAATGGTGATTTTTTTATATGAGCCATCCATTAGAATACAAAGGCACATATGATGTTTAGAAATCTTTACTGCCTAAAACACAATGGATGGATGGATGGATGGATGGATGGATGGATGGATGGATGGATGGATGGGCAAATAGATGGGTGGGTGGATTGATTAATGGATGAGTAGGTAGGTGGATGATGAATAAATGAGTAGGTGGGCAGGTAATAGGTGGGTAGATGGGTAGATGAATGATGGATAGATGAATAGATGAATGGTAAGTGGGTAGGTGGATGGATGGATAATTAGGTGGGTATACAGATGAATGAGCGATAGGTGTATGAGTAAATTAATGAGCAGTTGATGAGAAGGTAGATGGATAGGTGATGGGTAGATGGATATATGCATAGATGGGTACATGCATTGGTGGACCAATAAATTTATGATGGATGAGTGCATATATGAATGGGTGATATGGTTAATACATGGGTGGATGGGTGAGCAACGGATGGATACATGGGTGGAGGTTGGATGAATGGTGGGTGGGTGGATGGTGGATGAGTGATGAGTAATGAGTGGGTAGGCAGATGGACAAGTGATGGGTAAATGAATAGACGGATGGGTACATAATGAGTGAGTGTAGAGATAGGTAAGGGTTAAAGAGTAAATAGATGGACAACTGAGGAGAAAGTCAAATGTGGGATGAAAGTCTAGATGGTTGGCTAGAGGGAGGGACAAAAACTTCTTTCTTATCTTGCTCAATCCAAGAACCCTGGAAGTGATTCATAATGAAGCCCCTACTCAAGTTCTGATACAGATTATATGTTTATTTTTTAGGCAGGAATGAATTATTCAGCACTTCTAAATCTAGAATACATCAAACCAAAAACGACACGCTCTGCGCTTTCCTCTTTCCCTGCATACTTAAAGATATTCTGTAATTTCTTTAAAAGAATAGAATTATTGATTGTGGGTGAATTAGCAGCTCAAGAAAGATCTAGGATTCAAACTCTGGAGGTGAGGAGGGTGTTGCTCAACGGGAGTTAAGTGCCTGAGGAGTGGGGCATGTAGAAAATACAGGAATGGGGTGGAGCAGGAAGAGAAGACACTTGGCAATGTCAAGGCTGAACCTAGAGGGGAATTCCTCACTCACACAAGAACTCACATTTAACTAGAGGTTTAGAGTTTTCCAGAAAAGTTCAACCCCAATGATGAGGCCATTAAGCCCCTTTGAAGACCTCCCTGTTCCTGGAGAATGCTCTGGTTTGTCAAGAATACTAGGGCCCCTGTCCTGGATACAGAGGAAAAGGAAAAAAAAAAAAAAGACACTTCTAGGACAATGGCTCTTCTAGTCATTAAAGTAGAAGGGAACCTCAGAACAAGTAAATTCCTCAACCTTTTTTACTTCCCAAAAGGTACCAGGACATAAAAGGCTTTGAACCTCACTCAATCTTTCCCGTTGGATCCTATGACTTCCTACAGTTGTGTAAGGTACTGCTATGGTCGAGAATGGAGTAATCCCACAAAAGGCTGATGAATTGATAAGTTGGTCCCCATTTGGTAGATGGTTATTGACAGATGACTGGACCAGGAGGGCACTAATTTCATCCATGGGTTGGTCTACTGATGATCAATGAGCCCATAACTAAACAAGCTATTAAGAGGAAGATCTGGCTGGAGGAAGTAGATATAGCTTGCTGGGGACGTGTGCGTGACTTTGAGAGATATATCTTGTTCTCTCTCTGTGTGTGTGTGTGTGTGTCTGTCTGTCTGTCTGTCTGTCTGTCTGTCTGTTTCTGTCTCTCTCTTGATATTCTACCAATGTAATCAACTGGCCACGAACTAAAATCTCTGAAACCATGAACCAAAATAAATTCTTTCTCCTTTAAATGGATTTCTCCTGGGCACTTCCTCATAGCAGTAAAAGTGACTGATATGGGTATGAATAACCAAACCAGAATGGTGGCTGTTTGGTAAGCCTCAGGCATTAGTCCTCAAGAAGTGTGCAGCCTTGATTCATAGGCATTCAGAAGGCCACATCTGAGAATGAGGAAGTGACTTCTTGGTGTTGGGTAACAGAAACTCAAAAACCCTAGTATGTACCCAAAAATACTGATCACAGCATATTTACCAGATTAAATTATGCAGGATAAAGGCACTTTCTTATAAAACTTCAGATCACTTCCTTTGAATTTGTCCAATCCTCAGGTGTAAACGGGCCCTTAGAAGCAGGCATCATCCACCCATCTATCCTGCCCAGAAGAAGCCTAAAAGTTCCTGGAGGCAGCAAGAAGTGCACAAAAGCAGAGAGGAAGATTTGCTGTGAGAAAATCTTGGCAAGGCACCTTTAAGTCCAGCACTCAGGAGGCTGAGACAGAAGGATGGCAAGTTTGAGGCTAGCCTAGTTTGAAGCTATGGAGCAAGTTTCAGGCTAGTTTTAACCATAGTCTGAGACTTTACATTAGGTAGCCAAAATAAAATGAAATAGGCCAGGTGTGGTGGCACAATATTTTAATGCTTGCACTTGGGAGGCAGAGGCAGGTGACAGTCAGCATAACTGGGGCTACAGGCGACAGAAAAAAGCAAGTCACACTTGACCCACCAAGGGCCCCTAGAATGAAGCCCCACAGACAAGTCTCCTTTCTGTGCCTTATGTATTCCCAGAATGCAATGCGCTAAGCACTTGAGGAAGTCTACCTAATGAAAATATACCTCTGCATGTCTAGTGTGTAGGGGTTCAGAGTTGACAGACTGCCTTCTTCATGAAAAGAAGCTGTGCTCTGATTAACATCGACGCGAATGAGCCCTCTATATTTCTACTTTAAAACAAGAAGCCACTAATTCAGCTTAATTCAAAGATTAAAGATGATTAAAATTTCTGTAAGTTACCTAGAATTTAGAAAAAAATGTAGACTGTGGTGGCCATCCAAACATTGATAGCTGTTGGGAAATAACTTCTACCGTTTGATCAATGTGGTTGGCTTTTATTTGTTTGGTTTTGGTTTTTTTTTTTTTTTTTTTTATGGGGAGTTGTCATTCAATTGCTTTTTCAAACCATCTTTGAATACCAACTATATTTCATCAAGGTTAGTAAAATGGTAATTTTTTTAAAAGGGGAAAAAAAGAACAGAAACAGATGTCTGAAAATGAGGATTGCCAGTAATATTGATGGAATCCGGTAATTTCTTTCCTGTGTAGTAGTAGCATATGAATCCAGACTGTGTACAGCCAGGCAAGGTTTACTGAAACACTCAGGGCTATAAAAAGAACCTATAAGACAATCTCCATTTCCCCCCCCCTCCAAAACATCACTAAGGGCAATACTTGTTTTAAACATGTTTGGTTAATTTTTAAAAAATTCAACTCCCACTGGAAAGGTCTCTGTACTTTTAAACCCTCCAATATTAGTACAATCCCATCTGATGGATGATATTGATTAATGCTATTAGCTCCTTCCAAATATATTTGCAACTTAGTCAATTCTGTCATTTAATAATTTTGCTAAATCTCAAAAAATGGAGACACAATCTCGCCTGGAAGAAGGCAGCCCTGCTAGTTATTTACAGATTGTAACATTTACATAAGAGTTTAGTTTAACAAGAGATACAAATATAGATAAAACCCTTAGGACTTCATTCTCTAAACTGCCCTCTAAAAATCTGCCCTGCAATTTGCAAACTGAATTTTGTGCAGACTATTCCTGGAAGGCTTTGTGAATTAGGGAGAACTAACTCAAAGCAAGGGCTGGCTAATCACAATTTTGCAAATTGTACGTAGCAATCATCCTCACATTGTGAAATTCCGATCTATAAAATGCTGATGTTTTAAAGTTGAAAAATAAATTAGCTCACGAGAACTATTTCGCCATAAAAAAATAAATAAATAAAATCAATCTGAGGCTTTACGACTGAATTATTTGTTTAAAAAAAAATTAAAAAATAGTCACATTGGTAGCAAATAATAAATAAAAGCAGGATATCATCCAAGCATGTTCCTGCCCCCAACCATCTGAATGAGAGAATGAAAGAGAGAGAGAGGGAGAGAGAGGAGAGAACACTTCCAGGCATCTCCATCTGTATAGCCTCTCCTATAAATACTCACCTGCCAGGAGCACGTGGATTCCTTAACTCTCTGGCATGTGCTTGTGGTCATGCCCAGAGTTCTATTTTAAACGCCTCCAGCACATTCATCTATGGTCTGGAGAAGCATTCTCAGACAGTGCAGGGATTAGTCAACACAGTCTTTGACATGTCATCTATTCACTTGCTAAAGCCGATTCACGTCTGTCCAGCCTAAGAAGTTGGCAGTTAGCATGCATTTGTTTATCTGTTAAAGGCAACGCCATGTGGGTTACAAACACTCTAGCAATATCGAATCGCAAGGAAGAGAGAGCTGCCTCCGAGAGCCGGTGTATCTGAAAATGGATTTGCCTTGGGTGAAGAAAGCTGACTTCAAAAGGGATACAAGTCTCGGGTCTGTTGGCTCGTTTCTACAGAGCATCCTGAAGACTGCCACCCTGAGAGAGGTGCAAGCATACACATGTGTACTTATGTACATGCAAACAGCGGCTTGGGTGTGCAGTACTGTGTCCTCTCTTCACCCTCAGTATCCCAGACTACATCCTTCACACAAAGCCAAGCCAAAGAAGAACGCCTTTCCGTGTTCACCACTCTCTGCTTCCTTGTAAGCACCAAGGCCCCTTGTGGTCTTTGTCTCCGATTGAATTTTGCAATATTTAAGGTTATCTGAAGCAAAGCATGGTTGCACACACCTGTGATGGCAATATTGAGAGACTGAGGCAGGGAGGCTCCCAAGTCAAAGGCCAGCCTGAACTGCCTAGTTGGACTGTGTCTCTAAGCAAGTAGGTAAGTAGAGAAAGACAGAACAAAATCTTGCTTGAAATAAGCCCATGGTTTAGTGTTCCCCATCTCCCCTCCCCCCATGCTACGCTGGCACCTGCCCTCTTCCTGGCGCAAGTACAGGTGCAAGGGCTGTCATGGAGCCTCTGCATCATTTCTCTGACTCTTTGAAAACTTTCCCCTCTCTCTCATTTTTTTTTCATTTTCTTCTCGTTCCTTGGTCGTCACACCAAGGAAAATAAACACAACGTACATCTGACCCACTGTCACTGGCTTCCTAGGTACCATGGGTTCCTTGAGGAGCCCAGAGGACATTCCTGGACACCCTATAGCTGAACTTCAAGGCTGGGAGTGGCCTCTAGTAAGCTCAAAAAGAGCCCCAGGGATAGCACTGCCAAAGTGCCCACAATGCAGTCTCGGAAGCCGGGATGTGGTGGTGCACGCCTTTAATCCCAGCACTCCAGAGGCAGAGGTACAGAGTTCATGGCCAGCCTGGTCTACAGAGTGAGTCCAGGACAGCCAAGGCTACACAGAGAAACCCTATCTCAAGAAAGAAAGAAAGAAAGAAAGAAAGAAAGAAAGAAAGAAAGAAAGAAAGAAAGAAAGAAAGAAAGAAAGAGAGAGAGAACAAATGCTGTACCTGTCATGGCTGTGCTGCCTGCTCTTTGGGTCTCACTGAGAAGACACCAGTTCCCCTCCACAGAATGCATCTCTTACCTCCGGCTTCCATTTGCTTAGCCTGCAGCTTAAGCATTTTCTGTAACATTACTTCTACAAAGCAAATATTTATATTAGTAAATACCATCAAGATATGATCTGCATTCAAGTGTTTCCTATAGGTGGCTGTGAGAAACAAGAGGAAATTGCTGCCTAAGTGGTGAAGAGGCGGGGAACAGAGCCTGTGGGCAGCTCTGAGAACTGGCGAAACACATCCTGGTGGTGCTTTCTGCTCTTGACTGAACACTCCAGGATAAGTAAGTAAGTCCTCCAATGGCCAGCCAGTAGCCCATGCAAGCACTGGGCTAAAGCACACAAGCCTCTGTGCCCCCATGGTTTTTGGAGGAGAAAAAGCAGGGAACAGTGGTGGGACCCGGAGACTAATCTGGGAAAGGCAGGCAACCTGGTCTCTGTGCATTAACACCTAGGCCAAGCAGACAAAACCGCCTTTAGAAGTAGTTTCCCGAAACCCTCCAACACATTCATTCTTCCTCTGGTAGAACAGATGTTAAAGAAGGTACAAGCTCTGATACAAGAGGGGGATGAGGCTGTACCGTTTCATTCATTCATTGACTCAGTAGTCACAGCCTCCCAGCATGCTATTAATGTCTCAGAATCTCACTGGCACTGAGTATCACTGCTCTTTGAGAAGCTGACCAGTATGAAGGAAACATCTAGTTTGTATTTCCCTTATCAACCATCAACTCCATCTTTTCATGTATGTGTTACCCACCCCAGTGCCTTCTATACATTGCGCAGTTAAGATTTTTCTCATTGATCTTTACGTACGTTGAACATTAACCCTTTATTGCATGCATTTAAAATGCTTTCTTATATGTAAAACACTTGTCCAAGGCAGATGGCTTCCTGGCCTGCTTAGGATAGCCTCTCAGAGCTGAAGAGATGGCCCAGTGGTTAAGAGCACTCGGTAGTTTTGCAGAGGGCCCAAGTTTGGTTCCCAGCATCCATCAGGCAGTTCAGAAACACCTATATTTCCAGATTCAGGAAATCTAATACCCTCTGCTGTCTTTCACATACAACCAAACACCCATGATATTCTTATAGGTGCGCACACACACATACAGATAAAAAATTGAAATATATTATTAAAACAGAAATGAGCAGCATGCGTAGAGTGTTGATAGAGGTGTACAAAACGCACATACGGAGAACATTGTTCTGAAGGGCGTTTTGTGATGTCTATCAAAGAATTAAGAATGTATACCTAGCCACTCATCAGTGTTACATCTAGAAATCTATTTAGAATTACTTACAGTTGCTCACAACATTCACAATCTAGTTTTGAAGGTTTAAGGACTAAATTGAACGCAGGGTATTGGGGCATTCGAGGCATGCATTAGCTGTATTCCCATCCCTTTGGGTGGTTGTTGTTATTGTTGCTGCTGTTGTTGTTGTTTTCTAGGCAGGGTCTCTCACATGCCAAAGCTAGCCTTGAATTCACCACCTTCCTGCCTGACTGCAGGTATGTGTCACCGTACCCACACATCAGCAGCAAACTGTGCTGTAGCAACGGAAACAGATAAACTAAAAGCTGCCACGCTGTCCGTCCGAAAGCACACGGTCCCATAAAGCTGAGCATGCCAGACCATGGAGAATCATGCAAAAGTTAGAGCGTGTGCTTGCTCTTTGAACCTGACCCCTTGAGGGAAAAAAAAAAGTCTCCAAATAAAATGAACAGTATGACCCAGTCATACATGTAGGCTACGGCTGTGAGCATTCTCACCACACAAATGATGGCTATGGATACTATCCCATGACAATAGTCACACTACATAGTGCAACCCTCAAAAGGGAGGTTTTCTCCTCCGTGGGGGAGGAAGACTCAGAAGCACCGTGGAAGGGGTCTTTGGTAGTTCCCAATGCAGACATCTGTCCTGTTGAATCTGAGTAGTGAACACATAGAAACTTTGTAATTAAGCAAGATCATTCATATTAAAACACAACACTCCGAAGTCAGTCTTCTGTCACTAAAACAAGGGCTGAAATACCTCTCTAGGGTTCAAGACCTTCCATCAGGCACTGCTTTTCTTCTCAAAACAAACCCAGCTCCAAGGGGTCCCCCCTCATTGCTACTATCTGTTCCTTCCCTCACACCTAACTGTCAGCGCACACCTCTGGAGGCCTTTCCTGGCCACTTCACCCACACCCACCCTTAGTCTACCCTCAACAAGGATTCTCACCATATCCCAGGACTTAAGTGTCATTCCCTTGATGTCTGAGTGTGACACACTGGGCCGTCTCCCCTCCAAGAGAAGGTCCATGTACCATCCTTCTCCCCTTCCTGTCTATTCATATAGAGCCTCCTGGGCAGAGCAAGATTCCAACCCCTGCAGATGGAGAAGGGATGCAAAGAAAGCCTGGGAGAGCCAACAACCTAGCCAAGTACAAGTGGTGAGCAAGAGGATGTGGAGACAGGGCAAACAGGTTAAGGGGAAGCACAGGACAGGAAGTAGAGCATCCTTGTGCAGCACAGCATTTAGAAGTGGGCTGTGGAGAAGCACCAGGGGATGAGCCAGCAGGAAGTCCAGAGCACGTGCTCACCACTGTAGCTCGTGAGCCATCTGTTAGAGAGACAAGCAAATGGCCTGGCTGGCAGCGGCCTCACCCAGTAAAGGAGGGAACTTGGGAGTGATCACAGCATAGTGGGTCAGGTCCCTACTCCATTCTCAGGGACAGGAGAGGCTACATCCAGCATCCAGCCAGACCCAGGCTCCAGCTCTGGAGTGTGTGAGAGTTGGGGCTTTCTGGATCTAGCCAAATGGTATACAAGCCTCTGGCTAGGCCAGAAAAGCCAAACTCCCAGTGGAAAGCCACTTGGGATAAAATGAAGAGGCAACTCTACACCATATGTCCAACAGCCAAGCACTGCTTCCCAGCTCCCCAGATATGACACTGGGACCACAAATTTTTCCCGGCATGTCCATGGCTCCTTCCTAAAGGCAGCAGCAAGAATGGACAACAGCAAAGTAAAAGGGAGACCTTCTAACAGCTGGACTCTAGGGTGGTACACGGCACGTGACAGAAGGCACCCTAGGAGCTACAGTTGATTTACTCCAGAACCATGATGGCCAGGTTGAATGTTCCAGGAAATACAACTAGGGGACCCACTATGAGCACCAGCCCCTACCATCAGTAGCCCCCAGGTCAGGCAACAGACAAAATGGCCCTTCTTGACATTCTGTCTTCAAGGACAGCACAGTGCGTCTTCAGTGGGTGACTACCACCCTTCCAAAGAGGGACAGGACCGGCAAGCTCTTCACTCTAGTGTTCTCTGTGTAGCAAGAAGAAAGGACCCTACTGCAACTTTCAACCCAAGGAAACACTGTGGTCTTTAAACAAGCAATGTAAGTAGTTTCCAAAGTTGACTGTAAGGCAGGGCTCCCTGCGAGGTCACTCTACTGGGGCTAGATGCTGATGCAACACCTATAACCTTAACACTCACTGGAGAGGCTGGGGAAGAAGGAATTTTATGTTCAAGGACAGCCTTGACTACATTTAAGGACAACCTAGAAAATTTAAGTCAAAGGCCAGGTAGGGATATGCAAGATCTTGGTGAGAGAAAGAGAAGAGGGTGAGGAGGCTATTGGTAGCAAAAGGTTGGACTGATGATTGCAAAGGAGTCGAGTATAGGCCCCATGGAACATTTGACCTAGCTGCTAGTCCTGTGTTGCCAACTGGCAGTGTGGTCTACTCTAAAGTGGATAGCAAGGGTAAGGGTTTCTCCTGTTCATGTCGGGGCTTCTGGGCTCCGTACTGGGCCCCAAGAGGCGACTCTATTCCACTCTGCTTCCCTTCAAGGAAGACCAACACTAAGATAACAACCTTCCAGGGCCTTTTTTGTCCCTGCCTGTACCTCAGAAATGCCGTGGACTGTACCTAGGTAGGAAGTCCCGGAGTGACAGGACATGAAAGCATCATTCTTGTCACACACCAGTCCTAAAAAGGCACCAACTGGATAGGCAACCCACCTCCATGATGTGGCAAGGTGATGATAGGGTCTGAGAAGAATTTGGGGGACATGAGAGCAGATCTGGGAGCTTGGCTCAAGGGTGGCACAGAATGGACAAGTTGCTCTGGACTCCTGGGAAATGGGGATGCAGACTCTAAGTCCAGCTTGCCCCAATGAAAGTACAGAGTGACAGAAAAGGGCAGGAGATCTAGGCAGAAGCCAGGCACCCTTGGGAGACTTCCATGGGGTGCCTTATCCACTGAGATCATTGGTAACAGCAGAAGGCCCTGGTGGACTAACTGCCAGGACAGAGCAAACAGTGAAGGCCAGAATGATCCGCTCCCAGCTAGGGAGCTATCTATAAGCAAGAACTGCTTGGCTTTCTGGTCTCTAGCAGCTAGTCCCTATTGGAGCCTAAAGCAGCAGAGACTGTTATGGCTCTGGGAGAAGGTCCCCATGAACCCTCTGGGGATAATACAGGTCCAGGCTCTAGGCTGTCTGTAAAGTTCATATCCTAGCCTATGAAGTAGCCCATTGCAAGACCTCATACAAACAAAACCAACAGCAGCTGTGGTGTTCTCTACTTTTTCCCTGAAAGAAGAAGTGTCTCTGTGCAGGCATAGTGGGGCATCATGTGACCTTTAAAGCCAGGCATTTGGTACCAAGTGCCCCAGTCCGGTGAAAAGAGGAGTCCTTCAAAAACAAAAAGAAATACACTAAAATTTCTGACTTTCTTTTCTTCTTTTTTCTTTTCTTTGGCAATACTGGTGCTTGAGCCCAAGAATCTTAAATATGTTGTTACATACCCTGCTATGGAGTCATATTCCCCAGCCCCTCACTTGGAGATCCTAGGCAAGGGCTCTACCACTGAGCCACACCCCCAGCCCCTCACTGGGGGATTCTAGGCAGGATCTCTACCACTGCACCACACCCTCAGCCCCTCACTGGGGGATTCTAGGCAGGGGCTCGACCAGTAAAATACATCCCAAGACCTTTTAGCCTTTTTCTCATTTGAGATGATTCTGGCTTAGTATATAGCCCAGTCTAACTTTGATCTTAAAATTCTCTGGCCTCAGCCTTAGGAGTCCTGGAATTAAAGGTACATCTCAGCATGTATAGCAATTCTTATGTGTAGTGTGTGAGAGAGAGAGATACAGAGAGGGGGAAAGTAGAGAGAGAAAACAGTGTGCGTGTGGATGGTAGATGGTGGAGAACAACTTGCAGGAGTTGGTTCTTTCCTTCCATCATGTGATTTCCAGGGATCAAACTCATATCATCAGGCTTGGCAGCAAGCACCCTTGCTGCCTAAGCCATTTTGTAGGCTCCCTTCTTTTAATAGTATTCATACAGAAATCATTGTTTCATACAGAAAAAAGTCAGGATTTTTTTTTTTTCTAGAAACTCCACTTATTTAATTGAATAAGCAAAAAAAAAAAAAAAAAAAAAAAGGAAGGAAGAAAAAAGTTGTGGGTTTTTTGTTTTTTCATTCTTAGAAATTTTTGGGTGAGACAGAGGTAGCAAAAGTCCAACTGCAGGGCCCGGATCAGAGGATAGGGAAAGAGAAATTAGTCCTACCCCTGACACACTCAGAGCCACTCTCCCCAACCCCAGAAGCCCACAGCGAATGACTTTCTTGCTTCTACCTTGTCAGGCGATTCACCATGTGTGCCACAAACTCCCTTAGGATTCAAGGTCATGGTCACGTGCCCTTGTGGCAGACCTGTCTCCCTCTTTTCATCACCTAAACAGCGGGGCTGAGGTGGGGGTGGAGCACAGCAAGGAGGGAGGAGAGTGGTGGGGAGAAACAGAGAGAGAGGAGAATGTCTAATTTGATCTGAATAAAGTTTCTTAAAAGAGAATATTAAACATGACGGCTGTGACCAAAGGCCCTGGGAAGACCTGAGGGAAGACATGAAGCGAGGTTCAGCTAGCGTCCATCAGGCAATGGCACAGAGCAGAACCCCATGGATGCCCAGATCTGGAAACACTTGAAAATTCGGATGCTTTGAGAAAAAGTACTAAATATAGCAAACCTTTTGGCTTTCTACACTTACGCTGTGGATCGACATTATTTGTTATCTGAATGTAGATGAGATGGGAAGAGGAACAGCTAACTTTTTGGAGGGGCAGTGTCCTTACACACGATCCCCAGTTTGAAGGGTAGATCTGGGATGGGCAATCTGCAAGTGCCCACACTGCTGCTCAGAGTGTCAGGAAAGAGGGGAGCAGCTTGGGAAACTCCTCCCAGTAACGAGAAGCCCCTCTTGTTGTCCAGCAGGTGTTCAGCCCTGCCCTAAGAAGGAGCCCCCAAGCCAAGGCTCTATAGCATCACATTCCCTTGGCCAATCTCTACAAAAATATAGCTCAGACAAGGACACCAACCTGAGCCCCAGGGTCACCAGGCAGGGTGCGCCACAGATAACGAGGAGTGGGCTTCACTGAGTAGCCCTCTGCCATCATGATCCACCCGTCTCCCTGTGGCCCATTATCTGAGTACTTGAACCCTGGATAACAATGAGTTCACGGAGAATGAAAGTGCTCGGCTTTAATTGTCTGCATTTAGTCACGCAAACAGAAGCAATGGTCTGAGAATGGCTAGTTAGCCGCTGACAGCCTGGGCTCGGGAACTGGCTCGGAGGAGCGGTTACAGGCTGTTTTGATGGAGATTCTGCCAGAGCAATAAATTCCCTCTTAAACCTGTTTGCCCGGAACAAGTTTTCGCCCTTTTTACTCTGTCTTCTCTTCCTACCCTCTCCCCCTTTTCGCCTTAAATGAAATTCCTGCCGCTGCTAATATCCAACAAATAAACATCATTAAGAAATTGAAAGCACTGAAAGAATGTGTGGTTTATGTTAAATTTTCCCCTGTCAATCAATTCTGCATGTCTGCATGAAGCCGATGATCGCATCATCGCGTTAGTGTGCCTGACTTGTTCAGCACAAAGAAGGTGGGAACACTCTCTCAAGCAGGGATGTCAGCACTTGAAAACCCATCACCATCTGTGCTCATTTTCTGAGAGGGAGAAAAACAACCCCTGTTTAAGAATACACCAGAACAAATAACTTGAATGTTTGAAAATAAACCACAGGGTCAAAGAAACTTTATAATGAAATGGGGAAGCTGCAGTATTGTTCTGGGTTGTTGGGTTTTTTTTTTTTTGTTTTTTTGTTTTTTGTGGTTTTTTTGTTTTGTTTTGTTTTGTTTGTAACACCGGCCTTCGGTACCTTCATTTACCGAGGTCTTCACTCTAAAAATAGATATTAATAATAGCCAGGGAACGGCCCGCACTGTGTGAAACGCATACAAACATGTTATTTTAAGAGCTCTGAGCTCTCCAGCGAGGCCCCGGGAGCGACCTGTCATGATACCAAGTCTCACCCTCTCTCAGTCTGGTCTCCAGGCTTAGGGAGTGTCACCCTTCCCACACCTTTGTGCCTCGTCCTATTACTTTTCCCATCTGAAACAGAACCAGAAGCCACAGCCAGAGGAACCATACAAGGTGATCACTCAAGAAAAAAAAAAAAAAAAAAAGGAAAAACTTTCGTCGCCCAACTTTTCCTAGCAAAGCCTGTCAAAGCAACCTTGCAGAAACAGCCAGAGAATGAATGGGGACATTGTTCTGCCCTTAATAAACTCATAAGCCAGGAGCTTTTTGATCCTGTTTTTTTCTTTCTGCATCTCACTATTGTACTTTGTCACGAGGAGGTCTCGCATAAATAATGTCGTGTTCTTATGAAAGTTTTTAAGGCACCCAGAGTCGGACAGCACGGATACAAATGATATCTACCACAAAGACTATCAATTAATCAAATGAGAACATACTACAGGAGCTCACAATGCACAAGCCGCGAACGGAAAGATAAATTGATTTCTGCTGAGGCACTGGGCCTTTTCAGCAGTACAACTGTGTGAAAAATACCAGTTACAAAGTGTGCTGAGGCAGCAAAAGCATTTAATACACCACAAACAGTTATCTAAGGCAACGTCCAATAACCGACAGTACAGTAGTGTGACCTACATACTAACGCAGTCATTGTTAGATGTGGGAGCCATGCGCTCCATGCCAGTTACATGGCCCATATCTTTTTCAATCTTTCCAGAAGTTCCATCCCTCTCTCCCTCCCCCCACCTTCCTTGCCTGGTTTCTCCTGCTAAAGCATATTCTGGGAGAGAACCCTAAAAGCAGAGTAGCTCAGAGAATCCATCTCTCCCTTGGTTGCTTCCTTAGCCCCTGCATGCGTTTGAGTATTTCTAGCTATGACACATTGTTTAGTTATTTGTCCTCTGATGGATGTCCTTTACTTTTTTCCTTTTGTGTCCCAATCTCAGTGGATTTCCGGTCGCAGAAAGACACACACACACACACACACACACACACACACACACATACACAAAACCAAACAAACCAAACAAAACCTTTATTCCTGGATCTGGGTGCAGGTGCGTATTATATGTTGAATGTGAAATTTCACACACATATATAGAATATAGAATGTCTTAAGTACCCGGTCCCCAGCTGGTGGTGATGTGTGGGGACTGGTGGGCTAGAGAAAGTAGTTCACTGGGTGGGTTCTTAGAGATATAACCCCCTACCTCCTTCCTGTCCACAATGAGATGAAAATGTTCCTTCTCCATACCCACTAACAGCCTAAACACTCAGGCCCAAGACACTGTGGACTGACCCCTAGAAAACCATGAACTAAACGAATCCTTCCTCCCATAAGATGCTTTCGAAAGCCTTTTGTCACAGTGACAAAAAGTCTGACCAACATGGTAGGATTATCGCTTCTGTCTGAGGACTGTTCTTGATGCTACCCAGCATTTAGCATGACAAGTTCAGTCAGAGACGTGAGAGGGGGGACTTGAGAGGTATGGTGATAAGGGACTCCATCTGGGGCTTCATTGCCTGTGAGCTAGCTTCATCATCAGGTCCCATCACACCCTTCTTGGGAAGGAACAAGGAGAAGATGCACAAGAGGAGGGCTGATTAGAACAAGAGAAAGTCATTGACCCCGGTCTGAACTCCAGTATTACCACATAGAAACTTCTATTGACTGCGCTATCCAAGCCCGTGGACCCCTGATCAACTGAGTAGCCCGTAGGCCTTCTTGAACGGCTTTCTTATGCTGGCCCTCTCTACCAGCTCACCATGGCTTCCTGGAACCTGTGCTCATGGGACATATGAAGATAACGAGGACCTGAAAAGGTCCACTCAACCCTTTCTCACCGTGGAGTGAGGGGGCTAAGATGGCACTGAAGCTAAGAATTCCTTTCTGGCTGGAACTGAATGAAGTACCAGCTTTGTAAGTACTTAAAAGAAAAAAAAATCTTCTTGTAAACCTTCTTCCCACCCTACTTCAGTTTTCAGAAACTTATGACTGATAATCCTCTTTGTTTCAAGAAAACCATGGTTCTCTTGTGGTGTGGAGGGGTGTTTGCAAGATTATATGGCGAAATCACCAGGCCCCTCTAAAATAATGCCACGGACTTTAGGCTTATCTCATGCTACACTTTTTAATTTAGTACTTTTTAAGGAACTGCTATGTTTTGTACACCAAGCCAACAGGAAAAAAAAAAAAAAAAGATCCTGTGGCTCAAGCCCCAAGACACAGCAGGTAGACTCCTGGTTCTGACCCCCCTCCTGCGTAGGTGAGAGCTGACACATCCTTTGACACATGTGGCCTAATTCCTCCAGACTGTCACTGTCGTCAGCCAGTGTCCCTGTGAACACGGGCCCTCACATAATGAATGGTGTACTTTGCAGACTCCTGTTTCTGGAAAGGAGTGATTTAATATTGTAAAATAAAGCTTTAGACCTCCATGCCAATTACTGTGTTTAAGTCATCCAAAGCCACTGAGGAAGGTTAGGGGGGCACCCCAGTGTTAAGGGAACATGTAACCCATCTGCAGAGAGAGGCCAAGCTGAGCTGCTGGCCAGGGAAGAGGAACAACTCGCTAAAAGCTTCTGCACGGCGCGAAGAAAATGTCAGAAGCACAACCCCACGGCACCACAGTAAACACAGGCCCCATAACTAAATCGTTGTCACGGGCTCTCCTTGAGGGTCAGGCCGAGAAATACTGAAACACATAATCAAGTCTTTATTCTAACAGAAGAGGGGACACCGCAGAGTTCACAGCCCACTGACAGTTCCCACATGGTAGAGGGCAGCCAGGGACGGCTGAAGCTAAGGGTGAAGCTAGATGGATGGCTGGATGAGGCAGGGGGTCCTTGGTGGCGGTGGAGCCGCAGAGCTGGGGAAAGGGGGGATCCTCCTGTTCTTCCTTCTCTCCTCTGGTCTGCTCTCTGTTAGCACCAGGTTATCTGAGAGTACAGAAGGGTTGCGATCATCTCTCATGGCTTCCTGCCGTGGGACTGTTGGCCATCCAGCCATAGTGACCAACCACAGAGGTCATGTTTCCCCTAGCAGTGGCTTGATTTTGCATTAGGAGGAGGAGGAGGAGAATGAGGAGGAGGAAGAAAAAGAGATGGTATTTCACAGATCAACCAAAGAGGGAAACAAAAGGGAAGGTATTTAAGTTATTTTAATATCAAGTGTTTTTCAAAGCTATAAATACATATGAAGGGACTAATTGTAAACTTCTCTCAGACACTCCGATCCAAATTCATGTTGCCATGCGGATTCAATGATAATAAATTACATCCTTCTAAGTAAAGCGTGCACTGTAATAAAACACCCACCCTCGAGAACTTAGAGGCCTGATCCCAGCTAAAAGAATTCATGGCTTTGGAATTCTGAGTATATATATTATTTTTCTGTCAGTTCTCACAACTTGTCTCAATTACTGATGTTCTCCACATAATGAATTTTCTCGGTTTTGATGTGCGATTGCGGCTATATTTTTATCTATATGTTTTGTGGTCCCTGTACTTAAGCTTTTTGCTCACAAATCCTTTATTAAAAGTACTAAATTGTGAGAAGTATATTCATATTTCATTCAGTGTTCTATACACGGATGTGTTTCCCCGAGCAAACACAGCTGCATAGAAAAAGTCACCGTCGGAAAACACACACAACCACGGATCTAACTTTGGATGTGTCAGCTCCCAAGTAACTCTGCTGGGATTAGATTTCTGAGACACCCTTATCTGCCTCCTAGAAGAAACTCACAACCGCTCTTGCATTTTCCAAATCAGAACTGCAGGTTAAAGTTTCGCTTTAGATAAGGCCCCAAACCAAAAGCCAACCCGTAGGCATTTAAAAGTCAGCAAGATTCGCACAGAGGCTCTCGACGGTTTGAGTGTGTGTGTCATCAGAGTCATACAAGTAAGCAGCCAGGTGGGATGTCACACAGTCAACACTCAGGAGGTTAAGGCATCAGGATTGAGAGTTTAAGACCAGCCTGGGCTACTCAACCAGGGTTACAAAGTAAGACCCTGTCTTTAAGAAGACAAAAGAAAAAAGAAACAGCGGGAGGAAGGGAAGAAGAGGAGGAAAGAATCGAGAGAGGCAGGGAGCGGGAGAAATAATAGAGACATAACCAAGGATGCACACACGTTCTCTTTGTGGCAACAGACCGGAATTTGAAATGGAAAGGCAAGATAGAAAGACCTCGCTGTCATGCAGTGGCTCAGGCATGGAGCCACTTAACGAGACGACAGGAAGGCAAGACCAGAGATCCACCATGTCCTGGGAATTTCAGTGCTATCAATCTGAAACAATAAGAGAAGAAGGAAGCTCAAAGCTGAAGCCTCACCCACGTAAATGAGCATCTCTTAGAAAGAAAGAAAGAAAGAAAGAAAGAAAGAAAGAAAGAAAGAAAGAAAGAAAGAAAGAAAAACCTGCCTCCAGGGAATGTTCACACTGGCCTGGTCAGCTAGCAAACCACTGACCTTTGGAAAGGGGGAACATAGAATTAAAGCTGCCAATAAGACGAGACAATTACTCAACACGGATTTCAAGAGCGAATGAACACATGGGTGAGTAATGGGCGCGTTTGTCAGCTACGGTCAGCAGAATAAATGAATCTGATATTAAAATTTGGAGGGAAAATAACGGATGTGACCCTTTGTCAAATCAAATCAGTGTGTGTGTGTGTGTGTGTGTGTGTGTGTCCCAAGGAACCCCTCTGTGCCTAGACCCAAGAAGACACTCGGCAAATTTTTCTTTCCTTGCCAGGTCCTACTATCTCTAGCCTCACTGACACCAATGAAAGGCCAGGGAAGGAGGCCAAGATCCATGCCCTGGTCACCATTCTACTGAGAAGGGTCCTCTAAGAGTCAGAAGACAGGATTCTCAACCCCAGGCATTGCGGCCACCAAATGTTCTCAGTCTTGGCAGGAGAATACAGGCAAGACACCCCCACCACCCCCAATAAAGAGCCCCACGCTGTGCAACTGGCCCTCAGTGTGGGTGTGAAAATGGCTCTGGAAACATTGCTTATGCTTCCTAGTGAGTAGGGCAAGCCTGGGGCATGTCTGGTGGGTGTAGACCTGGGCTGAGGAACATTCTGTGCTGACCCTGCCTAAAAGCAGTGGGGGTTCAGTGTTCACTGCACTAATCTCCCTTCCCACAGAGAGCTTTGCTCATTCACACACCTGTAGTTTCATCCAGACACAGCCTCCTCTCCTTGGTTGGTGCAAATAAGGAAACACAGCGGTCACAAAGTGCCCTTGCAGTCTTCCTGCTTTCCCTGTCACCCCAGCATGGTCCCTCCTGACAGGCATGCCCCTGCTCCCGTTCTATATGGTGTCCCTTGCTGCCCTGACTGAAGTGGGCGCATACACTGTCCATCTCACATAGGAAAACCAGAGCACAGAGAGAGAGAGGCAAGACGCTTGCCTCCCTCATAGCTCTCCCCTTCGGTTGAGACCACAGCCCAGGAAGAACAGCAGAAACCGTGGTTAGATCCTCTGGGCTTTAGCTTCCTCACCTGCAGAATAGGTTGCTACTCTAGGTTTGGTGTTTTTTTTTCCCCCTTGCGGGTGCTTCGGGAAGATTCCAGCAAGGAACACACATGTGGATGAGACCTGGAAGTATATATTTAGTTGCGTGGGTCTCGGATCATATCTGCTCCTGAGAAGCCCTGCAAGGGATCCACAAGTAACCAGAAGGTCTCAGTGACTATGAGAGTGACATGAGGGGGTGGGGATAGAGAGTGACAAGGGAGTGCAATGTAGAGTTGGTCATTCAGATGGAGTAACTGGTCCTTCACCAACTGAGTGCTCTAAGAACCTTCACGTGACCCGGCCCACAGTCACCCACCCAGAAGGAGAGCAGGGTGACAGCACTTCTTTAGTTCCCATCCATCATCATTCATGGAGACTCTGGGAGCATCAGTTCCCGCTGGCCTGGGCCTATGACAGGCCAGACAGCATCCAGAGCAGAGGCCCGAGGGTGAGGACAGCATCTTCCAAACCTGGCTAACAACATGTCCAAAAGCCAACAACAGGCCACGGGAAATGGACCATCCTCAGACTGCTTGCACCCCAGAAAGGCTGTGATCCTAACTGACAAAAAAAAAAAAAACCTCAGACAAAACAAATGCATTTTGGAGACTTCCGTGAGGTAGTTATGCCTCCTGTGGTTGTCTCTGCCCTTACCCCCAGCCTCATCACAGTCTCCTCATCACGCCTGTCTCAGGAGCCAATATGCCAACCATTGAACCCATCAGTCAGGGAGAACACTCATGAAGAGTCCTGTCCTGCAGGAGCTAGGGGCATACCTGGAAGGTGGATCAGACTTAATGGTGGTGGGGACATGAGCAACATACTCTGTGCCTATTCCAGCAGAGCTGAACCACCTGGAAGGCCAACAGGGAAGCTCCTAGATGCTTTAATATGACAAATAACTAGTGTGTGATACCCAAAGGCATTTTGCCGGAGAAAACTCAATGTTCATCAAACCTGGCAAACCAAACTCACTAGGCCATGGAGCATCTGTGCTTTGCTTTATTTCTATGAGTGCTGAGAACTGAACCCAGGACCTTAGACAAGAAACATTCCACCACTGTGCTAATCCCTGCCATAATGCCCTGAGGCCCCTCACTGGGGGATTCTAGGCAGGTGCTCTACCGCTGAGCCACAGCCCAGCCCTTTGAATAACCCTGATAACTGTAGCACCCACAAGGTATGTAATGATCTCTTTTGTCCTGCCTGTGCAGCCTGTGAGCTGCATGTTCTCTGCCATGGAGAGCTAGCTCTCTGTGCCTGGGCATTTAGGCAACATCTGAGGAAGCAAGAACACCATATTGCCCTCAGGGAACAGTTCAGAGAAGGCAAAGAACAGCATGGGAACAGATCAGCCTCACGGCATCATAAAGGGGAACTCTTCAGTCTGCGCCTCCAAGGAATTTGCCTGGAGGTGGAGACAGTGTCGACATTCTAGACTGAAGACATGCATGAGGAAATCTGGGAAGATGGAAGGCTTGTGAGCAGCACATGAAGACCAGCTATCAAAGGTCATAAGCTGGTGACTTGAGGGACACAGCCTCGTCCTTAGTTCTATGGGGCCCCAGAAAGACAGCACCTCTCCCAAGCATGTCCCCACAGTGAATTCTGCTCTTGTTTCAGCCTCAGAGGCTGTGGGATCCCAGACACCTCACTTTCCCCTCTGTAATCCCTCAGGTCTTCAGAAAAATCCTTTTGGGTCTAGGAATGGCTAAAAGGAGACTATGACCCAAAGACGTAAAACCTCAAATCCAAGTTCGAGGGGCCAACTCTAGAAAGCGGCACTGGAGCATTCTGTGTGTGGTTGTGGCCTTAGTCTCCCTCTTCAGCGGCTTGCAGACCTTCACACTCCTGAGGAATCTCAGAATAGCAGTCCAGTCTGCTCCAGGGCATCTGAGATGTGGACTCCCTCTTTTTCATCATTAGGATACATCGATGGTACATGAATCCTAGTTTAGAATGACTTCCTCTGCCTTACCCCCAAACCTTCTTATTAGGGCTGAGAAAAATATTGTATATAAACAGTTATTATAAAAAATTATTTGTATAATGCACTAGAACGTGTCCTACATCTTTATTTAGCATCATCTCCATGAGTGCGTCTCGGCGCCTGGTACCTTGATGCTGGCTTTGCAGAGCCCTCTCCACAACATGTCTCTCTGAAGCATACAGGGCTGGTGTTACCCAGCAAACACCAGCACCTGGCAGGGACCGGTCTGCACCAGTAATTCCCATATTCCCCAGGCTTTTTTTTTTCCTCCAGCATCATACATTACATTTAAGTCTCTCCAGCAATACAAATTTCAATTTTGCCAAGCTCTTTAATATTAATAGTTGTCAATCCAAATGCAGAGTGCATAATAAAAAATTTAATCGAAATGAATAGCTCATGTACCCCCTCTACTTCCTAAATACAGTCACCAATTAAAAAAAAAGATATAGTTATATAACTTCGTAGAATTAAGGCCATCTACTAAAGACCACCACTAAGGGCTGAAGTTGCAAAGCTGCTGACTCCATCCTGTTCATTGCTCTTAGGGTGTTCCTTTCTTCACAGGCACAAGCTGTGAAAATGGAATCTGCAAGCATCATTTCAGGGGAGACACGGAAGTTGAATTATAATCATAGTTCTCCGTGATGATCAGTTGGGGTTTTTTTAATACTCCTTGAGAGCTTCCCAGGCCTAGCCTAACAGAAGGATGGCAAATAATAGCTTGACCTTTATCGCAGCCCCATTTCTCAGACAGCACAACTGAGGCCGTAGAACACAGTCACATGTGTAGCAAGCCAAAGCTAGGCATTCCAGGCCAAAGGGATTTCTCATGGAGGGCAAGATCAAAGGCTGACTTTCTGCCGTGATAATTGGGGTGCCCCTATGGGTAATTTCAGAACTATAATTCTTGGGTAGGGGAACCCTCACAGCAACCCAGGATTTCATTAAATTGACTGTCATATTGAACCCAACATTTTCTACCTCTGCAGCCACAGAGGCAATCCTGGACTGGCAGAGAGATTTGGTCAAGGTCACCCAGCCAGTTAGTGGCAGAGCCGAGACTAGATCACTCCCTCCCCATCACCCACTCACGGTTAGCAGGCACATACTACCACACACTCATGCACTCAAGCGTTAGGGAGCTCTGTGGGACTGGTGGGCCCTGCCTGGCTGCTCAGTCGCACAGCATCCTTCAGGGCACCGGGGTATTTCTTCTGTAAATTACGCCAGGCCTCTTCTGTGATCTTCTCTGGGCTCTGCCCTCAGCTACATCAAGCAGGAAGTTTAAATGAAATGGCTCCCAAGTTCCTTAAATGGTTTAATAAAACATATAGTGACTGCAATGTGCAGTTTATAGTGGCAAACTATTGCCCCTCGGTTGGGAAAAATGACCTCTAGTCGGCAATATTACTTTCAGCTTCATGATTCTAGTCCGCCGATAGCCATTCTCTCAACCCACCGGGCAATTCTTTTCCATAACAAGGCCTGCTGCAGCCACTGTGTGTGCTGCTGCAAAGGTGCCAGAAGCAGGCCTCCAACAGCCACTGCTGGGATAAGACAAAAGAGAGAGGAGGCTCGCCATGGTAGCACAGGAAGGACAGGATGCCACCAGAGAGCAGAAACGCCGAAAATAAGCCTGGGGAATGCAGAGGGGTGTGAGGAAATTAAATACACCAAGCAGAAAACTCTGGGCGAGTCTGCTTGTGGGTGGGTGGGCGGGTGTGCACATATGTGCACATGTGTCTGCGAGCATCTGTATGTGTATTCAAGAACATGATATACGTGTGTGCGTGTCTTCCCTATTTGGCATCACCCATAAAATTGGAATGGGCAAAAGTTGGCCAGATTCAGGGGTGGAAAGCATGGCTGAACTCCACGAATGATCTTGACATCTGTGACCGTAAGATTTAGCAAATGCAAGGAGGTTGGATAGGAATTTCTAAAACTCTCTGCCACGTTAATAACAAATAGCTATTAATAACATTTCTAATTGCAAATGCCATTTCCGATATTTGGTGCTGAAAGGTTCTGCCTCATCTAAAAAGTTCTGGAATTTGACTGCCAGAAATGGATGACTTTTATCCTAAACTGTGCATTGAGATGGGTTCTTGGGCTCATTAGTATTATATGGCGAATTAGATTAGACATTTTATGATTTTTCAAAAAAGGCTTTTTTGATATAAAAAGCAGCAATTTCCTTTTTTGACATTTTTCATTTTTAAGGTAATAAAAATGGCACATGTGTACCGTGGCATAATGGATTAATTAAGGAATATTATGTTTATCCTAACCCTCAACCAAGTTGTACATCTTCATAACTCACTCATAAAAATTAATGCATTATCTTATACCCTGTAATGATAGATCTTCTATTTTTACCAAAACTGCTCAGAATACATTGTTCTAAATTGGATTATTCTGAGAAATAGTGGATACCATATTCTGATATCATCAGTCCAAAATTATACTGTTATTTAAAAATGTTACAGTATTACATATAAAAGCAAAGCTTTCTCCCTACTGTGGCTTCAAATTGTCTGGATGTTTTGCCTCCAACAAATGAAGCTTCTCCCTCCATCTACCCCCAGACAGCTCATTCCATAGCTTCTCTCATTCACAATGGATGCGTTGTTTCAAAAAACACATGCACAGCATCAAAGAATCACTGGACAGTATTTTTTGGCTATTTCTTTGTGTCTTGATGGTAGATGTGAATATAAAAGAATATTCATGCAAGATTCATAAAGGCCCCAGATTTCTAAATCAACACATGAAAAAAAATCCCTAAAAATAATAATGTCCAGATGTTGCTTATTTAAATGAGCTGTTGCCATTTAATGTTGCCAATCACAAAAGTGAAGAATTTGTGAATTCCAAGGTATTTATCATTTATAGAGGATTATATATAATTTTTACCAAGGAAATGTTGGGTGATTAAAATGAACAATTTCAATAACTATGAATGATTTTTCTCATGGAATCATTCCTTCCTAACCTTGGCCTTGCTCACAAAAGCCACTCTCTAGATCACTGCAGACTCTAAGCTTCTTGTGCAATTTACTAGCCCCCAAATGCAGATTGTTTTTAAAAGCAAAGCCTTTCTCTCTTTCTCTCTGTCTCTTTCTCTCTCTCTCTCTCTCTCTCTCTCTCTCTCTCTGTGTGTGTGTGTGTGTGTGTGTGTGTGTGTGTGTGTGTGTGTATGAGAGTGTGTGTGTGCGTGTGTGTAATTTGGGGGCATATTTTTGGTTTGTTTGTTAATGTAAGAATGTAAGACAACCTGTCACAGTGAATCTTCAGCTAGCCTGGAAAATGCTATGTGGCTCTTGTTGGCCTTGAACTTACTATGTGGCCCAGACTAATTCTCATTCCTCCTGCCTCAGCCTTCCAACTGCTGGGATAACAGGTGTGCATCGAAATGCTCAGCTTAGTACCTCTTCTTATTGGTGAGAAAAGTGAGAACCAGAATCTCAAAATGTTCAGCCAGAATCTTACAGCTGAGGAGCAAAAAGAATGGAGAAGGCAGCTTTCTGAGGTGGATCCAGCGCTTCAAATGTTAACTAGAATCCAGCAGGGTCTGCATGACTGCACCCAGATCCGAGTATGGGCATGTGGGGCCTGGGGACTTAACACAGACTTCCCCAGCAATCCCACCACTGTAATAGGTTCTCTGGTCCCACATCTTCCAGATTCCAAGCAAATTTCTTTGGAATGAGATGGAATGACAGAGTCTGTGAGCTCTTCCTGCAAAGTTTTGATGGCTCAGGGCTGCTGCAAAAACCCCTAAGTCCAAACCCCCTAGGGCTTGGGAACACTGACTCAGGAGAGCTTCAAGACATCTGTTCTCAAGAGACTGGAAGAGTAGTTCATCTCAGTAGTGGTAAGTCCTGGATCTGAGAAGTCCTGACCACTGGGAAGTCCTGAACCTGAAGTAAAGCTGCACACCCTGGCCCTGCCTGACCTGGACCTTCACTAATCCTCTGAGAGAAAGACCAGGAAAAGCAGACTCCCTCTGGACAGCTGGCAATGCTGGCCCACAGAATAAACCCTAAGTGCACGACTTAGGATCCTCTGGTCCAGAGGCAACCGAGGATATGGGTTGACTCAGACTTTATGGTGATGTGTGTGGATTGGTTTTAACAAATGTCTGGAATTATTAGCCCATTGTTCTAAATGAAAAAGTATGGCGAGACTCTCAAAGAAGGGTAGAAGTCTGAGGTGCAGGACGACTCACAAGAGTACTGCACCAAGGGCTCGTGTGTCCTGTCTCTGAGCCCCAAGCATGCTTTACAACAAAGGCAGGAATCCCCTCCCCACACCTCTCACTCAGCCTGGACAAAGGGCTGCCAGGAAGAGAGCTGCGCCCAAGCACAAGGCATTTCTTTTACCCTTGCTACCATCACGCAAATTCTAAGCCAAGATCTGCAGCTCTTCTCCTTCAAAGAGAGAGAAATCAGCTAGCTACATTCCTCTGTGACCCTGAGAACAGAGTAGCCATCTTCCCTGGGTTGTCCCTGTGTCTGTGTTGAAGCCTAGCTAGTCTACTTTCTTCCAAGATGCATTCCCATTCAAAAACTGAAAGAGATTTGTGGCTGACTTTTTTTTTAAATTAAGGATTGAAGCTCTCAAGTACTCAAAAATGGAGGACCTTGAGATCAAATGTGTTCTCCTGAGCAAAGCGTAGAAAAGTGGTATCTTCAACTAGGTGTAAACTCCATGTATCCCGCATCGTCCCTAGCTGTCTAAGAGAGTGTGCAAACGGGTTCCTGGTAGCAATCACAATAGAATTTCCAACTCAGTCCCTTTGTAAATCCGTCTAGTTGTGAAATGAAAATAGAACGCAGCAGATCCAAGGGACAATGCAGGGCTTCCTGTGGGACTGTACATCAGGACATGTCTAATTGTCTCTTGGAAAGACTCTCAGTTTCTGACACGCAGGAAAAAAAACAGCACAGCTCTGGCCACCTGAAGGGCCTTCTAAAGTGGGTGAGGCCTTGACTCTGACTGTGGACACCTCAAGACCTCCTCAATCATTTTGTCTTTAGTGAGCTTTGCATATGCCTCTCCTGTCTGGTGCAACACAGTTACACATGTGTGAGCTCAACTCGCATACTGGGAACTTGGAGCGCATACGAGGATAACAGCAGATGACTCAAACGGAGGCTAAAAGACATTCCCATCCATTACTCCCCCGGAAATGGCCAGGTACACTCAGAGGACCACAGACCTGCTTCTGTCTCTTTTCCTTCTATCAGGAAGCCTTCCCCAACCTCCAACCCGAGCACCCTAAGTGGAAAGGGAGGTGAACTCACTTTAGTATTGCCTCAGCAAGAATTTGCTTTGATGGACTCCTTCCAGAGGGATGTTTTAAGGCAAAAAAGGAGAGCCACAGAAACATGACTTGGACCCTGGAGAGGTCTTCCCCATCTTTCTCCCTGGATGACATTAAGAATCATCACAATCAAGATTCAAACCAAGGGGTTCTTCTCAAGAAGAGATTCATTAGCCAAGTTCCCTAAGGAGTTTTGGACCAGTGAAACTTCGGCCAAGAAAGGACAACTGCAGTGACTTCTCCCCTAGGACAGTCATTGACTCCGAGCTTTGTCATCCCGCCCAGAGATCAGGCAATCAGACCTGAATGAAGCCTTCGCTCTCGTCCACCTTGGGCCTCATCTACCCTGCAGCCCCGCTACTGTTCTTTCATGCACAGCCTCCCCAGAAGGCAGCATCAGAGCCTCATCTCTGAAATGGGATAATGACAAGACTCATTTCATGAGATCATTGCAGGAATTAAATGAGATCATGCATATAAAATGAAGACAGCGCTTGTCACTCATAGTCAACAGGCGCCGGCAGCTGCACATGTTGGGTTTTGCCAACGGCTGATCTGCCCAGCACCAGGCCCAGACTCTGTGGATGCTTCGCAATGGGTGTAAGCAATCAGGCGAGAGGGCACAGAGTCCAAATCAAAGCACATACTGTGGGATCGGAGGGACAGTGTCCGCATCTGGCAACAATGATGACCAAGGGTCCGGCTTGCCTCTCAGCTGCAGCATCAACACTCTTCAGTCCCATGACCGAAAGCCTCGCCTTCAAAATTTCAAGGTTTTCAAACACTTTAGTTTTGTTTACTCCCAAATATTTTTCCAAAGAAAGCTTACACAGACAGATGTCAAGCAGGTGTCCATGAACTGACCCTGAAGGGAGACGGTAGAGAGGAAGTGAAGTCCTGAGTGAGTGTTCATTGTTTGGCATGGTCACAGCCATGTAAAAAGACCATGGACTCAGCCCTGAGCGAGCAGCAAAGCCTTCCCTAGGTGAGGCTCAGAGGGATGACAATGGGTCCAAGTGTGGATGCTGACAGTGTGTGCAGAAAATGTCCACCATCACTGGACATATTCCCCATAATAGTAACAGCCTGAAGACTGCTCGTTCTGAGATTAGCCACGCCTGTTTCCTTGTATGCAATAACCATGTTCAACTGTGTGTAAGAAATACACTTAAGCTTCTTGGATGCTGTGGTTCTCCATCAGTGAGTCCAAACCATCCAATCCCAGCTTCTGTGTGTCCTTGTGCCTGCCATTTCTGTATTCCCTCACCTCTAGTCAGAGTTCTAGGACACAAACCATGTGGAGCATGGCAGTGGGAGACCAGTGTTCTGGACTCCCAATGCTCCTCCCTCTGTTTAAGGGCTACCAACAGTTGCTCACATTAAATCACTGGTCCTCAAGTGTGATCCCGAGGCCAGACTCCCAGCAAACATGGGGAAACCTGCATGTATATACACACATGCGTTCATACATATATGTACACATAAACATACAGATACACATATGCTTTCCACCACCCCAGCCATAGTCCCTTCCTCTCTGAACAATCAGTTCCTCAATTTGGGGTCCACATCATGCTGCCTAAGGTTGAGCTGCTAGCTGGCCAAAGAGACTGAGGGGAGGAGGCAGTCAAAGCCAGAGGCAGCAGAGCCAACATCAGACGAGACCGTGGCTATGCTTCTAACTACCTAGTGAATTACCAAGTGGTAGAGTCCAGCACCAGACAGAGACCCAGTCTTGAGCCATACATGTCCTCATACCCTAAGCCACTGGGCATCCTCCCACTTAACCTACATAGAGGACTCATTCACCCTTCAGAAATTTGCCAAGCTTCTGCTGGGTACCCTGTTCTTAAGGTAGTGCTGTAGTTTTCAAGGATGAAACGCAGACTCCAACATCTCTGCTGCTTTTCCTGCAATGCTCTCACACACCAGTTCCATCATCATCATCTTCATCATCCTACAAGTCCAACCTTACGTTGTGCATGGTTCATTGAACCAGAAAGCTGTACCTCTGGACTTCATATCGCAGTGCGTGAAATCCATTGTTGAAAGGCAGTGGTCACTGAGGAGGTATCGCTTATTCCCAGATAGAAAAAGACAGTGAAACCCCCTTTACCTGTAGTAAGCATAAGACCTACTATTTCCTGGAGCCCTCTAAATACTGTGTGTGTAGTTTTGAAATATATACAAACATGTGGAATCAAGTAGGTCTTCTCTCTATGAAGAAGGAACAAATAACTCTCCATGCTTTGTCCCTTATGTATCAAGAAACGTCAAAAGGTTCCTAGTACTGAGTCCACGCATCCTGGTAGATGGAGAGGGTAGCAAGCAGGTAGGAGTTGGCTGTAGAGGAGGTGCACCACCTGATATCTCATCCACAGCAAATGCCATCTGGCCAGCTGAGCCCCTGAAGCCACAGAGGTGCCTGAAGCTTCTCTCTGAAGTGAGAGAGCAGATTCTCCACTGGGTGGGGAGAAAAAGGGATCAGGCCAGGTATGGCAGTGGTACACGTCTGTCATCAGCACCCAGGAGGCTGGGGCAGGAGAAGCAGCTGTTTGAAGCCAGCCTCCAATAATATCTACTCAAGAACTCATCTGAAGTAAAGCAGAATCCCAAAGAACCAAACAGTAGGAAGTGTTCGAACAAGTTCTTAGGTCCCTGGCTTTTTCTCCCCCAGTTATGGAAATAACTCCCTTTTCTTAATGAGAAGTTGCTAGCTTGCTTAGCTTTCCTTCTGGTCAGGAGGAAATAATCTGTGATCTCTCTCACTCCCTTCCTCCTTCTCTCCCAACATCACATATCATAATCTTTTTTTTTTTTTTTCTGATATCAGGCTTAAAAAAACTGAAGACAACAGTTCATCAAAGAAGCTGAAGCAGAAGGTTTGTAGTTTGTGAGTTTAAAGATAACTCAAGCTATAAAATAATATCCTGCCAAAATAAACAAGTAAATAAACAAATCAAATTGCTCCTAATGGCATAGTGCTATACTCATGGATCATTCAACCTCCATCAGAGAAACTTCTTGGAGTAGCTGGGAATTAATAAGAGGTCCACAGCTGGGCAAAGCAAGACACCTCCTTGGGACACTCATCCCCAAATGAGGCATCTTTATTAAGTCCCTCCCTTCAAGGCTCAGGCATCTATATGGAAGAAGAGTCAGAAAGATTGTAAGAGCCAGAGGTAGTGGACACCTTTAAGGAAACAGCATCTTCCAGACACAACATATGAACTCACAGACACTTTGACAGCGTGCACCAAACCTGTGCAAGCTCAAGTTGGGCAAAAATCCCAGCAGGGTAAGGGGAATGGGAACAAAGTCCAACCCTCCACCAAGGGGTTGTTTATGACTGGTAGCTGCTGGGGAAGGAAAATCCGTTTTCCTCAATGGAATGACCCTAGTTGTGGAAGCATTCCCTGGGCAGGCCCCATTCCTAGCAGTAGTTGATCGACACAAATTGGACTCTGTTTTGTTTTGTTCTCAGTTTTTTTTGTTTTGATTTTCTTTTTAAGAGAACAACATGAAGTTGGGGTGGAAGGATCTGGGAGGACTCGGGGGAAGGGAAAGAATACAATTGAAACATATCATATGAAAAAAAATTTTGTTTGTCTTTTGAGACAGCGTTTCTCTGTGTAACAGCCCTGGCTGTTCAGGAACTTCCTTTATTGAACAGGCTGGCCTAGAACTCACAGAGATCAACCTGCCTCTGTCTCCCAAGTGGGATTAAAGGCATGCACCATTACTAACTAAAGGAAAAACTTTTAAGTAAAAACTTTTTAATTCCCTAGAAAAATATTTTTTAAATAATAATGTTGAGAATCAAGAGCAATTTTTAAATGATGGTGCTTAAACTGTTTTTCTTCAAGAATGCTTTATTTTATAAATGCAGTTAATTGTTTTTATTTTTTGTTGTTTAGTTACCTTTATAACTTATGGTTTCCTACAAGTGACCCAAATTAATAAAAACTTTCAAATGCAAAAAAAAAAAAAAGAAAAACCAAAAAACAACCAAACAAAAAACAAACTTGTATAGAGCCCAGTGAAACATCACAGGCTGGTGACTCTTCTCAATAATCATATATTTTTCAGATGTGCTGTCTGTCTTCACAGGCCACAGTCTCTTTCCCAACTACCCATCTTAGTGGGAGAGCAGCCATAGGAGAGATGAGAATGAATAAGAGACTCTGCTTGTCAATAAAGCTGTACTGATAAGACTCTGAAGTGTGAATTTGTGCCAATAACTTTATTGATATCCTAACACTTGTGTTGCACACAACTTTCGTGCATGCTGAGACTTTTTAATAAGCATGAAAAGTAAAAATATTTGACCAAAGACTTACAAAACTGGAACCCTTGGGTTTTGTTGGTGGCAATGTAAACTGGTGTCGCCATAGGGGAATCAGTATGGCAAGTCCCAAAACAGATGAGAGTAGAATTATCCTATAAGCCACCTCTGGCTAAATGTCCAAAAGAACTGACTGAGGATGACCCTTAGAGAGACACAGAAACCCGCTCATACAGGAAGATGATATGAGAGCAGCTGCAGTGTTCATTGAGGGATAAGCAAAACTTGGGATATATCTGCAATGGAACAGTAAATGCATGGGCATTGGAGAGTCAAGGGGTTCCTTTGCATCTGCAACATGGGTGAACCCTGGGGACATTCTGCTGAGCAAAGTATGGTGGGGTCAGCATCTAGTCAGTGAGATCAAAAATTTCTGGAGGTGGGGGGTTAGAGTGGTTGAAACAGTATTTGGTACCACTAAACTATATGCTTTAAAATAATCACAATGGAAGCCAGGCATGGTTGTACGTGTCTTTAATCCCAGTACTTGGGAGGCAGAGGCAGGTGGATCTCTGTGAGTTTGAGGCCAGCTTGGTCAACATAGCAAGTTCTGGGCTAACCTGAGCTACATAATGAGACCCTGCCTTAAAACAAACAAATAACAAAACAGGAAGCTCTTCTGTTTATGTATTTTTTTCCCACAGATTTAAATTTTTAAATTACAAAAAAAAAAAAAGGATCAAACAAAGAGGTAGTGTGTTTCCTATATGATCCTTGTGCTACAATGGATTAGTCCTTGGTGCAGGGTCATAACAGTGGCACAGTAAACACTTCCCCTTGGAAAAAAATGAATAAAACGGTGTCAGCATTATATGTGAGAAAAAGGATCAGTGTCCACTAAAGATCTCCCTAAAACTTTATTAAGTATGTGAAGCACACACGCTCAGTGAGCTGGTCATACACAGACATGGAGAGACGTGCCTGGCCCTGCAGTTTGCCCTTCAGTCCTGCACAGGAGGTCCAGAGTCACTCAGCCCGTGCTGCTTACCAGCAGAAGGGTTGCCCCAAGCGCTCCATGGGCCAGAGGCGGGAGGGCGATTCAGCCACCCCGGCACTTCCATGGCGCCTCGTGGAGGTGCACCCTGCCTGGGCTGGTCAATGATCTTGTCAGGGACAGAAAAGTTCAATGACTACAAGGGTGAGTTTAATTATACGTTGTCGCTGACTAGCAGTGGTTACGATGGTACAATTATACATGTAATTTATCAGCAAGATACTTGCATACATAATAAACTAAAAGCAAAATGTGAAATTTCAGTGGCAGCTAAAAATATAAAAGTGGGCTGCGATGTGGGGCAGACTCACTCACAGCGGATGTAAGAGAAAAGCTACGGGGCTACCCTCCCTCTCAGAAGCCAGAAAAACTCACCCACTGTGACCACGTGGCTTCCATCCCAGGAATCCATTCCCCCAGCAGCCAGCAAATCCCAAGCCCCCAGTGGTGTGTCAACAATGCTTCCTCACAAAAGGAACGGGATGGGGAAGCTGGCTTAAGAAACTCACCACCCTTTCTGAAGTCCTCTGAACTTCCTAACCAAGGTCCCCAAGGGCGTTAGGGAGAACACATGCCTGGCAATGTCTTGGAGATCCTAGCTTTGGTCGGAGCCAGAGAGGCCTTGTTTTTCCAAAAACGGTTAATGGTTTCATTATTCTTATTGAAAAGCTGAAGAAATGAAGGAATGACCAAACAAATAAAGTGAAAACAATGAACGTTTCTCACATGTGTTAAGTAGATGGCCTGGTATAATCCATGGCAGGACGTTAGTGCCATTGCCAATGTATAGATGAGAAAATGGAAGTGTAAGCCATTTGACATATGCTTGTGCGGTCAATGAGTGGTAGAGCTAATGTCCTCACACAGGGAATATGGTTCTAAAACTCCTATGTTAGTGCTAGGACTTCACACCCACTGTGATAACTAACGGGTGTCTCGCCCTCATCAGCTTTCTGCCTGATGCTGCGATCATGACCACTGAAGGTCAGTGACAGAGAAACCTGGACCATGCCATCACTGGGATGACACTTCATCAAGTCCACTGAATCTGGTCTTGAGAGTATACCATACACTGAATTCTCAACCTATCCTGGAGATAGCTTGACCCTACATGGTTGAACATGGACCAGTCTGAAGAAATGAAGCATGGTACGTCGGAAGGAGACGCCCAAGAGCCTCTACAAATGTGAAACACATGCAGTTATAGTCTTAGCCAGGAGGTAGACATCACTCGTGTGCACAGAGGGTCTTCTGCGCCTCATGAACTACCTACTCTTTGAAACGGGTCACCTGCTCCTACTTGAGCTATTCATCCTGTTACCCGTACATTGCCCCACCCACCTGTCTACCCGTCCCTCTATCCAGTCATTCTCTCTAGGGCATGTCTTTCAGCCCGGCGACAGGTACATGTGCTGCTGGAAACCTTTTGCTGGAAATCTTTACGTGTATTTTTTGCAACAAAGTATCTTCCCACTTAGAAAGATTGCCTTACATAGTCTTAGACATGTTTTTCCTCTACTTGGAAAAAAATAATTTTAAAAAAGAGATAATAAGAATGCCTGGCTATAACCACCCATTTTAAAGTTTAAAAAAAAAATGTTTAAGAGGCTAAGAGTGAAGAGATGGTAAAAGTGGTATTTCATTTGGACCAAACAGCTCACAAAATAATATAACAGAACATCACAGAACATAACCGAACAGAAATAACAAAATAAATTTATGTTAAGACTTGAAACGAAGTCTCATGTACCCATCTAAAACCTACTCATCCACCTACCCATGTATTATCCACCCATCTACTCTTCCATCCATTCATCCACCTACCCATCTACTCATCCACCATCCACTCCTCCATCCATTTATCCACCTACCCATCTACTCATCCACCCATCCACTCCTCCATCCATTCATGTAGCTATCCATCCAACCATTTGCTTATCTATCTACTAATCTATACATCCATCCATTACCAACACATTGATCCATTCAGCTAGCCACCTAACTAACTAACCATCCCTCTGTTCATTCATTCTCCTTCCTACTCACCCATACATTTACCACTCATGCATCCATCTACTGAATCACCCATCTGTCTATCCATCCACCTGTTCATCTACCCATCTGCTTACTCATCTACCTAACTTTCACCCACCCATCCATCTGTCTTTTAACATATCCACTCATCCACCAAATATACATCTAAACCCAACCATCCATCCATCCATCCATCCATCCATCCATCCATCCATCCATCTAAACACCCATCCATTCATCTAACCATCCATCCATCTATGTATCTATCTATCCATCTAAACACCCATCCATTCATCTAACCATCCATCCATCTATGTATCTATCTATCATCAATCCATTTTCTTCTACTAAGAATATACTGTTTATCAAGTACCATTCCAGAATTAGAAAAATAACACTAAGAAACACACAAAATACCCTTACCCTCATCAGTTTTACCCTTCAGTATGGGAGACAGACTAAAAATCAGTAAAGATGATTCCCACCCCAAATATCACAATGCATTTGAAATCTTCCTAACACACAGGTAAATTAGCTCCATTTGCTCGTTTGTTGTTAAAACAAGAAAGAATGTCTCATATGGAAAGTGTTAATGGTACAAAAATACACTCCAATGATGCAGAATCATCTGAGGGTAAATATTGCAACAGTATTTTTATGACAAAAGCTTTATTCCTCATCTTCTCTATCTTTGATTTAAATATATACATGTATGTGAGTGCACACGTATCAAGATTTGAGTATTTCAATATAAATTTTGTATTCAAAATACTTCCCCTGATTTCAGTTGATTGCATATTTCGAGTCAATGTTGCAGTAGTAATTCTTGTTCTGAATCAAAAATAAGATTTCTTCTCTCTCTCTCTCTCTCTCTCTCTCTCTCTCTCTCTCTCTCTCCCCACCTCCAACCCTAAGCAGCTCCAATATTCAAATCACTTTTCAAGCTGAATAGTTGAAGGGACAAAGACTATTTTTTCCCCATTTATGTTCCTGTTGAGGCTGGGAATGGGGATGGGAGTTCCTGAGATGCTGGCTCAAACCCCATCACAAAGGCACCAGGGATAGAAGGACAACCCTGCCCACTTAGATTTGAGTGTGTAATTGTTTGAGTACATCTCTCCGACACTACAATAATGTCATCCTTGGTTGACACAGATCTTAAAGCCCTTTGAAAAGGTGGAATGTTATCAATCACAGGCATGATTATAATGGAATTTGAGTGGAAGAAGCTAAAGACTCAGACCTTGCTCCGGTTTGACCCTCTGACAGAGGAAGAAAGAAAAAGAAGAAAGAGAACTGTATTTCAGCCAAGCAAAGAAACCTCTGTGCCCACCATCCACATGTCCCCACTCCCAGAGCCAAAGACAGATAAGAGGTACCTGAGGCTGCAAAGCCCCCTCTGGAGTCCCTCACACTCACAGGAATCTGCATGTGTGTCTAGCATATGAGCTGCACTGGCCTCCAATAAATACTGATTGGATCCCCAGGGACCATGCAGAGATTTCCGGATATATCCTGGTTGTCCCAGTGGGGAAAATACTTGGGCTCATGGCAGGACAAGACCAGGAATGCTGTGAAATATCCTCTGTAGGGACCGCTTCCTACAGGGCAGAATTATCTAACTCAACATAGTAACAGTGCCAACGCTGAGAAGCCCCATGTCTGACCCAAGGAGGTCTGGGCATGGATAAAGGAGAAGACAGTGGTTCGAGAAGATCATCCTGGGACATCTGCCCGATGGTACTTCATCTGGCTTTGCCACATCTCCTGTCTGCCAGCAACTGAAGCAGGTGATGAAAGAGAGGACCAAATGGCAGGAAATAAAAGTACCTTGGAACCAAATTGCATATTCTTCTGCCTTTTGACCTAAACTATACTTTTTTAATTGAAATAAGAAGGGACCAGAGACCCGGCAATTTATGTTGTCCCTTTTCTTCTTCTCAAGGCAAAGCAACCCAGACCCGACAAAAACAAACTAATCTTCCCAGAAGATCACTGGGACTGTCACGCTCTCAACTGACAAATCACAACAGTGCCTACAGACCTGGAATTCGCCTGTCACGTCCAATCACATGCTCTGGATTACTAAGGCAAAGAATTGTGAATTTCATTAAATATGTTAAAGGGGGGAAAATCAGCTTTGAAAAATAGTAATCCTGTCTTTCAACAAAAATATTATAGGAAGCTATGAATTTGGTAGATCCGAATAGGATGTTGGTACATGTTTTACTAAGGTAATATAATGGCACACTATTATTAGATCACATTAATCATTACTGTGCCAACGGCACTGACAGCCCGCTGAAAAGGATTGAAAGGCCTGGTAATGGATATAAATTACCCATTGTGTGATAAAAGGATTTTTACTAAGAAGGTAAGAATAAAACAGCAAATTTCTAATATAACTGTTGTGTAAAAACCAAAATAAAAGTAATCCACGGTCAGTAATATCCACAAAATCAGAAGTAAGCACTTTCCCCCAATGAGATAAAGTCACAATAAAAAATACATATATTCAGTACAATATAAAATTAATTTCTGAGTGCATAATTCCACTATCAATTTCCCCTGGTTTATAGAGTGACCTCGAAGATGCATGGTCAGAGGAAGGTGGGCTGAACTAATTAGATCTGAGATGAGTTTACAGAAATACTGGGGCCACCTTAAATGTAGCCAACAAAAGTGTCATGGACCTGCAACACCCTTCTGTAGTATACAAGTTTCTACGAGCTGTGTATGGAAAACACTTTGGTTCTGAGCTTGGGGTCTCAGGGTTGATTGAGACGACAGACATGGCCTTGCTCTGGGACAGGTGTCCCCCAACTTTTGGCCAGCCCCCTGAATCACAGACGGGTATCAGGGAAAGTTACCACAGGTGGTGTACACAGAGGCATAGGGTCACCCAGCTTCCAGGAGTCCCAGCCCACTGGTCCCAAACTGCCACAGCTTCACAATGAGCGAAGTCGTCTTACTAGGCTCTGCTCAGTTGGTGGCTCTATTTGGGCTTCAGGGACATGTCTGCTGAGCGCATGTTCATCCCAACCAGAAGACCCCAGGCCCCCTTCCACAGTCCATCTGAATATTGGGGAACTCGTGAGAAGATTCTGTCTTAGTGCAGAAGCCTGTGACAATCTCCTCTCTGAGAACAGGCACCCTGGATCTCCCCAGACTCATAGACAGACACGCACACCCCATCCCCTTCAACAAACTATAAAGCTACAAAGTGATGGGGGATCCTTACCAGGCAGGTCTTAAAGCCTCAGAGTTCTGTCCTGGGTGGAGGATGTTCTTAAAGCCGTGGTGTTCGGAAACTGTAAAAATAAGACCTGTTAGAGACTTGAACTGACAAACAGACTTCAAAAAGATACACAGGTATCCCTCATTGGGGGACAACTTGCTGGGCTTTTGGGAGCCAAAAATATTTGCTAGCCCCAATGCCCCTGTTCTTCAAGTGGTTTGACAAACAGGAGCTTGTATGACCTTGGCAGTGATGAGCCAGATTTGCTCACCTTGTTTTTAGCGGGGGGTGGGGGGTAGGGGGGGAGAGACACGCCACCTGCAGAAAGAAAGGGGGCAGGGCTGTCAGCTATCTCTTCTCCAGATAGGACAGGAGAAGAAATAGAGCAGAGAAGTTCCCCTCTCCTCCCTCCTTCTTGGCATCCTGAGAGCAGGGAACCCAGAAGGTCCTTTTCACTTCAGTTTATGCCATTCCTTACAATCGACCAAAATCCCATGCAAATTTCAAGTGGCCAAGTCTATGCAGTGACAGAGGGGGTGTTCGCTGAGTCCCTGACAGGGTTGTGCCCTGGTGAAACTTTGGGATGCCACAGTTGGCATCAGTCCCCTCTGCTGAACCACATCCAGGACAGTGGTCCACTTAGCTCACTAACTTTCTCACTGTGTCACCAATGTGCTCATCCCTTCCAGACGATGTCATCTGCCAGTCTGCTCTGTTTGTGAGACACAGCCTAGCTAGCCAGCTAGGAGACTCATCCATAGGGGCTCCAGGGCCCCTAGCTGGGTGCTCAAGTCAACCTGTGATCACCAGCCCACTCTCTTCTGCTCCTAACCACCATCTTATGGAAAGCGTCATATAGTGCAAAGAAAAGTCCTCCTGTGGGAGGTGGCTTTTCACTCCTCCTGGAGTTACACAGTCTACTGAAAAAGCAGAATTTCCCATGGATTTGAGGGTACTGGTTCACAAACAAAGATCACAGACAGATTTGAAAGAACAGAAGTTGTAGCTTTGGCCCAAGAGGCTCAGATATTTGGAGCATTGCAAGCAAATACCGCATTTGACTGACTTCTGGCCACAGGAAAGCACCCCGACTGCATGCTAAAAGCATTTCTCCAGCTCAGGATTGAAGACCAGCAAGGACACAGCTATTGTGAGCACGTTGTTCTTCTGTGGGGGAGAGAGGCTGACTGGCTTTGTTTTTGAGATAGGGTCTCCCTATCTATCACAGGCCGGCCTGAAAATCCCTGTGTGACTGTCCTGGTTAGTTTTGTTCTCAACCTGACACAAGCTGCGATTGTCTGAAAAGAGAGAACCTCAATTGAGCGAATGCCTCCATCAGACTGACCTGTCGGCAAGTGTGTGGGGCGATTTTCTTGATTAACAATTGATGTGGAAGGACCTAGCTCACTGTGAAGGGTGCCCTCCCTGGGCAGATGGTCCTGGATTGTATTTTAAAATTAGGTTGAGGAAGCCAATGAGCAGCATTCCTCCATGGCTTCTGCTTCCCTTCCTGCTCCCAGGTTTCTCCTTTCCCTTTAGGGGTTCTAAGAGGCGAAAAGAAACACACCTTTCCCTTACAAGTTGCTTTTGGTCAGTGTTTTACCTCAGTGATAGCATGCGAGCCAGGACAGAAACCCAGACACATTGCCACTATGACTAACTTCTATCCGAAAGTTTCTATCTGCTTGTCTTGAGGCTAAGCTTTCAGTCGAAGCCACCTATCACAAGGAACAACCCCCCCCCCCCAGATTCTTTTGTGCTTTCTTTTTCTGTGTCATTAAGTATTAAAATCTAACCAATGAAAAACCGGCACTCAGGTATTAGAACAATGGCTCAGTTGTTAAAGTATTTGTCCCACAAACCTAAGGGCTTGAGTCCAATTCCCAGCACCCACATTAAAGGCAAGCGGTGGTACCACACAAGGTCATCCCAGCGCTAGGAACAGACACATGGACAAGAGGGTCCCTGGGACTCAACTAACCCAGCATAATCAATGAGCCTCAGCTCCCATTGAGAGACTCTGCATGAACAAACAAGGCAGATGACTTAATGACCTCTGGCTTCCATGTGTACATATGTGCACACATGTGTAGCAGCATGCCTTTCACGTTGCAGTTTGTGTGGTGCTTAGCTAGCCTCGAACTGAAAGGTTCCAAGCTGTGCAGGCCCTACAGATCCCTCTGCCTTGCTCTGGGTAGTCTCAAGTTGGGGAGGGGTTGTTCGAGTGGTGCGCTGGCTAAGAGTTTATATCCAGGCTCATGACTTGCAAAATTCTAGGGCTATTCTCCAGGGACTGCTCACTTAGAAGCTTCGTAAATTCTGATGACAGGAGAACACAGGGAGGGAGACTTCGCAGGGAAGTCCCACACCAGTTTGTCCTCCGGCACCGAGCCATTGATCAGAACACCCCTGTCTCCCTCAATCTGTGAGAGGAAGTGATGGGAGCAAACAGCCAGGTTCTGCATCATCAATTAAGAAAAGACCCAGGACAGCTTTGGGGCTACGTTGCCTCCCTGTGACTGATCTGGAGTCTGTCCAAAGGTGGGTAGCTGACATGCCAGTGGGCAGCTGCCAGGTAAAGCGATGCTGGAGGCATAGGACAAGAAATCCAGTTAGTTCCATTCCTGCCTTTCTGGGTCTGTCTAGAAGGGAGGGCCTCCCGGTGTCTGATGTCATTAGAGTCACTGCAGGTTGGGAAAGGTGACAGCAGTAGACCAGGGATACCCTCTGGATTTGGGTAAGAAGAAGAGAAAATGTAAGCATAGTACTTCTGTCTGCCTCAGGGGAAGAAACTGCTTTTTTTGGGGTGCAAGTGAAGAGCACAGCTTTAGAGCTAGTCTGAAGTATGATCTGAGGCTGTCCCAGACTCGTAGCTTCCCCTGGGCCCTGTCTCCCCACTGCTAAGGGGACACCTTGGAAGGCTGCTACTGGGAAGGCACTCCACACAATCCATATTTGGTGCAGCTTCCACCAAAATAGAGGAGATGGCAGACTGCAAAGGACAACAGAAAACGGGGCATGGCTAAAGAGTGCTTAGCAGGTGCTCCACCCAAAACAAGTAGCTGTCCCAGGTGTGTTTCAGTGCTCCAAACTCCACCTACACTAGAGGAAAGACAGGGATAGGGCAGGGATGAAGCATACACACAGCCATCCTCTGTCACAGGGAACTGGGTGTGGGCAAGTTTAAGAGAGCTAGCCTCCCGGATACAGACTGCCTTCCGACCAAGCATCGCACTCCACAACCTATAGCAGACAAGCAAGGACAAAAAGGGGACAAGCAAGTCTTCTATGGGACACGGAAATGGCTCATGGTATGAAGGGATGCCTGGCTGCACAGGTAGCCAACCAAGGTTGTCACAGGTGAGAAACAGAAACAGAGCACGGTGAGCCCCAGGGGCGTGGGTGCTCTTCAAGCAGATGGAGTGATAGACTAAGTGAAGGCAGCTGTGTATGGGTGGTATGTGAAGCTGGTGACTGCAACTTTCAGAAAAGACTGAGCCTATGGACCGGGGAGGCGCAAGCCTGTGATCCCAGGAGTGACGAGTCTAAAGGAGGAGCGAGAGATGTAGACCAAGCCTCAGATACATAGTAATGATCTGTCTCGAAATCTACAGATGTGGGGTAGGTCCTGACTACCACTTCCTGGGTGACTTGGTGGGGCCAGGGTGCTTTCTACATCCTGAAGCAGCCCCTGGATCCTCTGAGGGATGAGAGGAGAAGGAAAGCTACAGTGATCCAAAAGAAAGCCACAGAAGCAGAAGTGAGCAGAGAAAGATGATATGAGGGACTCCGGCAATGAAAAGAGGTGAGGAACGGTCCAGGTAGCTGTGGTTTCGTACCATGGACCTACAGGTCCAGTTCCTGAGAACTCTGCCCACAGGTATGTCTACCCTGCATACTACCAGGTGATGCTGAATGTGTCCACTAACAAGCCTACCAGAAGAGGGAAGCCAGGTGAATCCTGATGGGGGCAGAAGTTCTCCCACGGCAGGCAAGTACAGAGTGGAGGCAGAGACTCCCTCACTAGCTTCCTGGAGCAGGAAGGAAGGTTGTAGAGTGCCGGCTGGATATCTGCAACCTTGAGCCCATAGAAAGGTGTGATTGATGGACTCAAGAGAAGTCATGTCAAGGTGTACAAGGACCTGTCTCCACATCACCAATGCCTTCGGTGGCTCCAGAGCCAACGGCACACCCTAACAATGTGTTACTGAGATGCAGGCTCTAACCCTCTACAAGTAGAGTGCCTTCCCCAGTGCTCATCAGAGACCTGCATAGACACCCAGACTCTGCCTGGACCCCACATTCAAAATGTTCATGTTCCAATAAGAGTAAGGACTCAGTCAAAAACTGGAACATCTCACAGTAGACACAACTTAAGATTTTCATCTTAAACATTGAGCAACAGGGTTTTCTGTTTGGTTGGTTAGGGTTTTGTTGTTGTTGTTGTTTGGTTTGGTTTTTAGACAATTCTGGGCAAAGGGAACAAATAGGACTCTAAAATAACAATTGTCCTTGCAAGATTCCAACAGGAAGCCAGGTATGTAGCGTGCCTATAGTCTCAGCACTCAGGAGGGTGAGTCAGAAGGATGGCAAGTTTCAGGCCAGCCTCAAAAGTCAATCATAAAAGAGTTTCCAAAAGGCCAGGGCTGATAAAGAAGTTGTCAGTAAGACAGGCCTAGAGCAACAGACACCCACTCTCCCAGCTCAGGCAAGAACCTCCCGCGTGTCTGGCAAGTGTCTACACTGTGGGCAAACAGCACCGAAGAGACTGTCTGCCTGTGTGGAGCCTGTGTCTACGCAGCAGATCCAAATTTAGAAAGAAAGAAAGAAAGAAAGAAA